>NW_025779780.1:0-94223 GCF_021130785.1 Homalodisca vitripennis
AACTCTTTCTAAAATGGTAATACAGTCACTTTCAACCACATTTTCATTTTTATAGTTCAAATAAAAGATATTACGAACTTACTAAACCTAAAAAATTCAATTAGCCGGGCATGGCTTAATTTTATATATCAAGAGCTCCCTTAAACAATACAATATTGCTATATCTTGGGAACAGTTTGAGAAATGGTAACAGATCTGCCTAACCCTGTAAAACATTAAACATTTTATAAGTTAAATCTTATTAATTAATTTGAAGAATTTTATAAATCGGATACAGTAACAAAATTTGTACGCACTGTTGCTAAAACATAACTGCATTGTTGGAAACATTTACTTTTTTTTACATACTAGCTGTTTAATATTTTCATTTTTTGTGTGTTTATTATTGTACATTTAACCAAGATAAAGACTACGTTCATAGTTAGTACATACGTTTATAGAAAAAAATATGTAACTGTGGATCGATATTTTTATTTATTAAGTAATAATCAAGATTTTTAGAAAATAGTGAGAGGTCAATAAAAAATGTTCAGATATCCACAGACTTTTAAATACATTAATTCATTTTGGGAAGGTAGGACAGGTTTAACTGCAGTAATTTGTGACCATATCATAATAATCGATCACAAAGGTACCCCAGGGGAAGAACTTTAGTCTGCTACCGTTAGGTGGGTTATGGGAGTGTTATGGAAAAAAATAACTTTTGATTTAGATTAATCAATAACGAATCAGCTGATGTTTAAGTTGGTTCGTTGATGTGTTAGTCAATCAGCCGATATTAAGTGATAAATGGTTTGAGAATAACTGTCTGAGCAACAGGTATATGTTTGATTAATCAGCTGTTTTAACCCTTTGAATGTAAACGTCCCTAATTGTAGGACGTTCGATTTGTGCCAGAAAAACGCCTCACACAATCATCGGGTCATGCTGTCTAGCGTCTATTTCCTTACTTGCTGCAGCCAGACCAAGGTTAGATCAAATTACTTTTTGTTTTTACGGTTACTCCTTCGCTCCTCAGTATAACCTAGGAAGTTACTGGGGAAATATACATTTTGTGGTAAACTCGTCAAAGAAATTAAATTGTTAAAAGTTATTGAACCAGGGGTTCCCCCAGATAGTATTTTAGGTCCAATTTTAGTTCATGTTTATGTTAATGGTCTTGCGAATATATATATATATATATATTGCAGTGTACATGAATTGTAGAAAACGATTCTCGCACGCATCCAGAATACAATCACATTCCGGGAACTTTTTTCATGGTCAACATAAGATTATTTGGGACACGCGGAGATTTATTGGACAAGCAATAAGACGACATCTCCTGTCAAACCAGAGTCCCTCACAACCCATAAATACTGCCCTCGTCTCATGTTGTCTTTTTACCAAACGGTGAAGTACGCAAGCCATTTTTTTTATTTTATCATTGACATTTTATACAAGATGATTTCAGTTTGTAATCAGAACTAATATTTGAACATAAATAGCAATATTTAGAATTTAATATTCATAGTTTATAATAAGTGCCATGATTGGTTTAAGCATTAGGCATTTATATTTATTAGACTAAAGATTACACTACTCTTATTAAACTTATTTGAAAGTAAACACATCCAAAGATGATACTCACATATCCAGTTTTAGCTGTTATATGTTATATTTTTATAACATAAATATCGTTAAATTTTGGAGTTATAATAGTTTAGATAACTTACAATAGTTGACAAACGTAATGAATATATCTAAAGCATTATAATTTTGAATAGCATACAGATTCTAACCACTGTAGTACGAGGGGTGAACGAGATTCAAGGAATGATGGTATCCACAGGATGTCCTATTACACTAACGACGTGCGACTGAATCTGAAATTACAAACAGTGGGGTGCCACAAGGACAATGACTGAGACCCTTACTTTTCCCTCTGCATTATTGATGAACACATTAGCTTTTCTGAGACGTAGCACCACTTCTATTAGGTGACTCTGTGACATTGTGTCATGATATAAACTGTATCACATTGATGATACGACCCTAAATCCGAAATGACAAACAGTGGAGTGCCACAAGGATAATGACTGACACCCTTACTCTTCCTCTGCATTATTGATGCACACATTACCGTTTCTGAGACGTAAGCACCATTTCCGTTAACTGACTCTGTGACATTGTGCCATATTTGTTACTATATCGTATTGATGAGACGTGCCATATAACATATATAACACAAATACTACAAAATAAAAATAAAAGTAGGAATTTTTAAATCTTAGAAATACGATTGTCCAAAGACGTTTGATATAATTGTAAGTCGTAACTAAGGCAGTTCTATAAATCATGGAGTTCATAAGTGTAATGCATTTAATAGTAATTTAGTAAATCTAATGCGTAAGAATCAAAACTTCTCTTTTCCAAAATATTGTAGCCTCAACAGCAGTTGCCTAAAACAATAATATAATGTATTGTTATTAATTTTGATTTAATAATTTTCTGGTGCAGCAATTATAAAGTCAAGAAAATTATAGTATTGATTTAGATCCAGTCAATTTTCTTTAAATCATTTCACAATGAAAGGTAATATAAATCTTTATGTGGAAGTACCTAACAAACTGAGCGGTTTTTAGCCTTACTCGTATATTGCTTTAACTTTTCTATATTCAGTACTTTAATGACCTTATAAAAACCTGTACCTTTCCACTTGCATTATTCACAGTAGATTTAAGTATAGTTATGTTTTTAGTATATTACTTAGTGTCATAGGAATTTGCACATTGCACTTACACCCTTGAAAACATGTCAAGGAAACATTTGTAACAATATGTATTTCCGATAATGTTAACCCTTATTGATATTGTATATTTTATATGGCTTTACGTAATAAAAGCGGGGATAGGAACACGTAAACTTCCATATTTTTAACATCTCGTTCACATGTAACTTGGTAACTGACTTAGTAATTCTTAATAATAAAATGCATATATTAATTAGTCAATATGTATCTGATGCAATTACATGTTTCAAGATGACAACCTTTCACATTTGGAAACGATTTATACCGGAATTCCTAAGATTATTAGATTTTCAATAAGATTTTAAAGTGACGGCTGTACACTGTTTTATGAAAAGTACAATAACCCCAACCACTATCACTACTATGGAAGTAATTGCACTCGAACCCGACACTTCCGTTTGCATTCAACAAAATTTTCAGTAAGGTGGCGGATTATGTTAATATTTATAAACGTTTTTTCGAATGTTTTACAATATAGACTATTCAACGTATAGACATAGTTAAATTGTCATATTGTAATAAAAGAAGAAGAAGAAAAAGTGCTTTATTTAAACGATTACAAATAAGGTAAGATGTAGAATATCCGGTCAAAAGGATCAAAAAGGTATGTTAGGAGATCCGGCTTGGCGGACCGCAATTATATTCGAAGGACCAATAAAATGTCTAATATTTAAGAACTCACACTTCGATAGCTGAGCAGGTGGAGCCCATACGTTGATTTTCTAAGAATAACTATTAGGTCGAATGGGAAAACAAAATACGAAATGAGATCACAAAACATAGTATTAGAAAAAAGGCACACAATTAAAGCAAAAATACAGGTGTTAAAATGATTTCGTTTTCTATTGAAATGTCCAAAAATGTCCGAATTAGTTGAGGATTTTTAAATCTTGGTTGAGAAAGAGAATTTGTCTTTAGTTGCGAAGGACCATGATAAGAATGATGAAACACTGTTACCTTGCACCGTCCATTGTCTGACACCTCGACACACATGAAGTTGGGTTGATTGTAGTTCGACCTGGGTTGCTTCCAAGGAACGTATGCGCTGGTGGAGTCCTTGTTGATGGATGAAGATTCCACCATGAAGATTCCACCTTCACTTGACACTGTTTTCGGTTCACTCATCACGAACGTTGAGACAAAGTTACTTTTGGCTCGTTAACCAAATAATGTCCGGCAAGGGGACTGTTTAATTGCCATAGAACGGCTTATGGTTCACAATAGACAAGACAAGGGGGCACGGCCCGAACTTGGTTAAAGCTGGTGTTGACGTAAAACCTAGACGAGACGGAGTCTTTAGAAGAACTGGTTGGCTCATTAACAAAATAATGTCCGGCAAGGGGACTGCTAATTGCCATAGAACGGCTTACGGTTCACAAGAGACAAGACAAGGGGGCACGGCCCGAACTTGGTTAAAGCTGGTGTTGACGTATTTGCGGTCTGATAACACAATATTTTTATGGCATATTAGAAAATATTATCTCGGAAAATGTACTCTATCGAAACATGAACATTACTGCTATTTAAACGGAATGGATTGGCAAAAGTTTAGGGAAATACAATGAATTAGCTTGGAAGTATAGGTGGGAGCTCGTCAATGAATTTAACTTTTAGTTTCTATGAAATTTATTTATATTTTATTTATTTTTTTATTTTACATAACATTATAGAACTACGTGGATAATATACGTGTCCTAAAAAAGTATCTAAATTTGCAAACATTCAAATTTTTGTTAATTATTAAATTTTTTTGCCACTATACTATATTTCGCTATTTATAAATATGCACGTAAATATAGAAGATCGAAAGTTAATTTTACACAAAGTTTATTCGTTGTACTTTATATGAATATAAATATATATATATATATATATATATATATATATATATATTTATATATATATTTATATATTGATTTTACACTTTACGCAACAGGAGATACAAATATAACAACTGAACTAATTATAGCAACAAATTACATTACTGTTATTTTTATTCTTTTTTAAGTTTAAATAATACAATATTGTAAAGCCGGATTTTTGTTGTTGTACTTTTGTTAGATATGTTTGTTTTCTAAATGGTTGGCACTACTGTTGCCGTTTCATTTGGTCATATTCTAATAGTAATTTAATCCTGGGTACAGTCAAGTATAGCATAAAATAAGTTGTTAAGTAAACTCTATATTTGTGTAAATTAATTTTGGTTATAACTATTTTTTATATCGATCACGTTAAATAAACTTTAGATGTGTTATTGCTATAAATTAATTTACTAACCATTGCATACCAATCATATAAATAACTTTAAGCAAATTTGTCAACAGTTATTGAATTTTCAGTTTTATGTGGATGATTTGGATCTCCATTTCCTCTGGATGTGAAGATTAAGATATTTTTCTTTGTGATTACAAGAATATTTATTATTGGTGTGTCTTAAGACACATTGCCTGAATTTAATCATTTGACTCTGGTCATTTTCCATCGTTTTAATGTTACAAAAATAGAACACTATATTTTGTCTTTGGAACCTATAACGGTTGCAAAATACCAACATTCTATTATCGTTTCAAATCGTCTATTGTCAATAGAATAATCTACAGCTTTTTTTTCAAATTTTGTAATTTTAATCCGCGGTAGATAAGATCTGTCGAATGTAAAAAATATTTATCGGTACTTAAATATGTACATAAGAGTGAACATGAGAAGTACAATTCGAGATTTACTACTAATAATATAACGATTTAAAGTTGTTGTGAGTCATAGTAAACAACACATTTTAACTACCTTTGAGCGCGAGGGAAGCATTAACAAAGTATCGTTCGTTAACACTCCAATTATTACTTCTCGGCTTTGAAACACTTCACAGATTTTTCCCTCATACCTGTCACACTTTAATTAACTTATTTTGTATCAAACAGCACACATAAGCTGTAAAGTTTATTTGCGTTCATCGTTATAATAATACTCAAGTAATAAAAATATTAGTTTCAAACATTAAATTTCTTTATTAATTTTTATTGTTTACTTTCCCCTCATAACTTTTGGTGAACATTTGTTGACAAAATAAATAATTTTAACTGCAGCTGTATTTTCTTTGCCTGGTTATAAATTGTCTATCTCCCACTTTAGATTTTCATACTTCCCACGTAGAAGAAAAAGCCTTGTTTTATCTCTGTGTTTGTCCTCGGAGGAATTGTATTAAAGCTGTGGCTTTAAAATAATAACATATTTTCCCAAATAAAAATCTATTGCACTACCTGAAACAATTAATACTGTGACGTGTGCAGTTTATGGTAAGTTATGGTATAAATAATTGTAGAACTGATCACTCTACATTATATAAATTTCAATTCATCAATGTCGTAGAGCGCCGACATTGTACCAATTATACCAATGCCCGTACGTCACTCCTTGCCTGTTCTGCATAATAAGAATAGCCCATTGAGTAACCTTTATCTCCGTTGGACTGTTCACCGCACGACCAGACGACACGCTGCGGCAGGTGAACTGATAACGAACAGCTGGTGGATTGGTTAGTGAGGAAGCTTTCGAGTGACTGGATTGCGTCGGTGCTGTGTGTCTACGAGCCCTTCAGCTTCGCTGGATTTTCGGGAGCCGACTAATAAATTGGCCAAGGTGAACTACTACCATATATTTTCCTTAATTCTGGTCACTCTTACGTGAATTTAATATTCTAATTTTAAACGCTTAAAACACTACTCAAGATTATAGAATTACTCAACTGAGCCTTTGGAAAACTGTTAGGGTTTGAATTTAACGTATAAAGCTAAAACGTGGCAATTTACTTTTAATAGTTAATAATCTTACCTAATAATTTTATTTAAATTATTTGTTTTCAAAACCAAGTACGCTAACTATGTTGACAACATTTCTAAGAGAAAGAGGTAAACTTATAAATAGTAACCTATTTTTAGAATTAATGTCACAACTTGCAATGTTATAACTGGCAATGTTTTAAATGTTTTAATCTAAGAAAAATTAATCTCTTTTATAGTAAAGTAAGTATTTAATTATGTAAATACATACAAGTCGCATAAAGTACAACCATGATTGATATATGTTTTTGTAAAAGACCGTTTATAGTCCTAATTTAATGTGTCACAGTTTCATGTTAGTACGATACAATAGTTTCAACGTTTCTTCTTAATCTATCAATGTTTATTGTAATAAAAGTCAAAGTAAATTATTACCTCAAGCTATTAATAATTATTACTCTTTGATATCACATTGAATTTATAAATGCAATTTTGTTATTATACTACCTATTATGTTAAATCATACTGTGTTCATGTAGGGTACTTTAACTATTTATTTATGTTTATTATTTTCGACCGTGTTTAGTGCCTTTGACATGAACAGTCAAGCTTACAATTCTCAAGATTTTATGGCCAGAAATTGCATAAATACAGGTAGATTCATTATCAATCACCTAGAGGAGTACAGTATTATTGCTTATCAGCTGAATATAAATTCTGGCATAATAATTTTCGTTTGTTTCAAACTAACGAAAACCTAATGTGTTTATTTTAAATGTTTCATTGTTGTTTTTCTTTGTATTTAAATGTCCATTTCAATTGCTACTGAGAATAGATGTTGCTTACTTAAAATTGCTAATAAATTTGATGACAGAATTTAAATTATTACTATTAAATATAAATGGCACAAATAAGTTGTATAAATTGATATGATCTCACTATTCTTATAACAAAGGAACTTGAATTTATTTCTGAGATAACTGTTGTTATCTGATGTTCTCGGTTGGTTGAAAATGTTAATCAGGTAATTTGAGTAAGTTAATTTTGGTAATTTAATTAACCAACTAAAGAAAAATTAACTGATTTTTAATTGGTTGGATGATACTACACTTGTCAACTTGGATAATTTCTCTGACTTAAGGTTTTATATGTTTCAATAATAAAATTAACCAATTATCTGATATATACTTACTGTATCGATAAGAAGCTTGCTGGGCCCAACTATTTTGGAGTGAATGTGTTCAAGGGCTTTTTGGGATTTTGTCCTGGTACACCTCTGGACTGCGATCCGCTCGCGTCGCGCCGCGCCACGCTCTTCTAACGCCACGGTCTGGACCGGACGTAGTAGGCCTGTTTGTGTTGTAACTCCCAGTTGGTGAGTACAGACTTGGATCATTTCACAGAGTGCTCTTATTTATTAGTGAATCGGACGCGGACTGATGTCTAATTATGGCCCAGCAGCCTTTGTATTGTAGAAGGAGCCCTTAAAATTTGATTCAACCGCTACCCTCCAGACGTTAACTGCACACCTTAGTGCATTATACTGTATCTTTAGTGTATTTACTTGTATCGTCTATTATTTACATGTCTAGGCCATTTATTGTATATTGCATGTTGTTTTTGAAGAAGTGGAGCGCTCCCTACCATAAATAAGTTTCATTTAGCCATATTATATAATTTTCTCTAATAAGTGGTAACATTGTATCTTCGCCATATTGTTGCTATTAAGTTTCTGTCTCAAAGCATTAACTTACTGTAAGGCTGGATTACTCGTGATAATGTCATAACAATTTCTGCACATTAAATAATTACTTTCATTGCAAAAATTTGAGTGTTTTGTTTCTTTTGTTCAGTCCTAGTAACTGGATTTAGATAACCCTCGCATAAGTATATAGGGGTCTATCTTTAACATTGTATTCAGAATATTTCAATACAACTATCTGTGTAGTCCACAGGCCTGGTTGACAAAAAATAGCTTTAGTGTATGGTAGTAGGGAGCCTGATTGGTACTTTCCTTGGAGCAGGGGTACTGTTCCTTGTTGGAGCCCTGCATGTCACCTGTCCTACAACAAGGTGGCGCCCTCCCTCACCGAGCAACCTTAAAGAAGAAGAAGTTATTAATCGTAGGTTACCCTTTACCCTTACGGCGCGCTGTCAAGGACCACACTCCCTTTCTCCACTGAGTGATACCGGACATTTGCATAATTCCCCTAGGGGAGAACGTTGTAATACTCAGCACTCCAATACTCAACACTGAATACTCAATACTCAACAGCTATCACGTAATATGTTTTGACTTCACGTCATCAAACTATACCTAACACTTAGACGGATGTAATTACAGATTATGTCTTAAACCTAATCTTAAAATATTAAAACATACTATTTTGGTATTTTAACATAAATTGAAATACTTTTTACACAGATTTATAAAATCAATAGTTTTTCTTACGCTATGATTCCTTGTGTAAGTATTCTTTTAATGGCTCGTTCATGGCACATAAATAAACCTCAAAAACTTCACTTCCGCAGGGAAACCTTTGCAAATTATGTCGGCGACAAATGCTACACTTATATTTTTTGGACTCTTCGTGGAAAACACTAATACATTGCAGACAACTGAAAATCTGTCGTCGTCACCCTTTTGTTGACAACAATATAGAGTACTGCCAACTCACGTGTCATCATCCGTTAAATGCGGCTTAAAAGACTGTATATAACTCTCTGACGCTGATTTATTATTTTGTTTACGTCTCAGATGGTTTTTTATTAGTTTTAAAACTAATAAAATAATTTAGGCTATATAAGCACGATCTTATAATTTGATATTATTACAACTTAACAAGACATTTATATTTTATTAATCATGTCTGTTACAAAAAGAGAGAAATACAATTATCCCAAAAAGCAGAATGTTACAACTCTCAGGCAACTTTAAGAGAGAAAAACTTTGCCAGGCTACTGAGGGATATTTATAGGTGACGCTCAGAAATATTCTTTGGAGAAACCGTGCCCAATTATTGTCAATACGCCATGGAAAATCCATTCTGGTCTATATAGAAACTGTTATATGCAATATGCATAAGTTTAATAGGGGTTCTACAGATTTCTGCAAAAATACACAGACATAAAGACAAACATAAAGTAATAGGAATTTTGTCAGAAACTCTTAGCAATGGCTAACAATATTGTAAGTTTTTGCCACAATATTCCTTTAGAGATACCTCCATGAGTTTCAAGGATTTCCTGATTCCCATAGTGTGACATCCTAAATGATCTAACTCAATATTTACTGTAAAACTGGATAAATAAAAGATATATAACAGAATATCTAAAGAGCCGACAGGAAACGTAACTTACGTCCTTACTGACCAACAAAGATCAGATGTTAAAAGTTACTGTCACATGTCAGATGTTAAAATTCCAAATTATTGTACGTTGTTTCCATGTTGTTTATTGTACGAGTTTTTTCCATCACGGTATACATAAAACTAATATAAAAATGTTCACTATCTATAAACAAAATTCCATGGAAGTACGTACATAAAATTACACATACACCATACATAACTTGGTGTATATATAGAAATGAAGCTTTGTGTTAACGTCTACAGGTCAGTTCATTGTCGAGATATCGTACGGACAGCCAGGCGGGCAGAAATGAACTCATTCCAGTCTCTCTCATGAGAGACTTGGCTACCGCTTAGTTAATAACGTTTTGTTAAAATGTTTGACACCTTTTCGTATTTTTTAAACCTTGAATAAGATTGAGAGTCTCCTACCGCCTCCCAGTGGCCTAGTCTATGAATCAATATGTCGACAAAAATTCGTTACAAATGACATTATGTACCTTTTTTGACCATTATAGCCCCTGTGCTTATGCCGCCAAACTCTATGTATTAATCTCACCAGCCTACTGCACTTTTTTGCCAGCCCCCTGTGCTCCCTTTCCCAGGTCTCTGTGCTTTCTCGCCAGCCCCATGTGCTTATCTTTGCCAGTCCCCTGTGCTTAACCCATCAGTCTCCTGGGTCCATGGCCTTGGATTGTATCGCTTCTTTTACATCTAATGTATTTGTGTGTGGCTAGGTCCTGAAAAAAAACTTAAGCAACTTTTGCTCAGAATATTAGTTGAATAGAATATCAGTATCAACGTATATTGTATTCCATTAATAGCGCATAATTCTAAAACAAACTTTAAAAAAAAAGACAACAACTAAGAAGAAAACTAATTTTAAGATTTTACTGTTAAAGAAAAACTATTTATAAGACGGAAAAACAAGTTTAAGGTTATTGCAGATAGTTTCGTGAGAAATGGGAAGAGGGGCTTTTTATGTGGGTAATAATATTCAATGCAACACTTGAAACTCTCAATGTTTGTGTTTGTGTTCAGTTACTGATCTTGCCCTGTAAGTGGCTAGAACATTGTAAAGATCATTTTTTCCAATGACTTTTAAATAAGCTATATATTTTATATTTTTATATAATAAATGATTAATTAATAGATTACTTAGTAAACTTTGTTAAATTAGTAGGAACAAAAGTTCTATAACGTGTTATGAGATTAAATACCTTTGTCAACAGAGTCCTAAGGTGCTTAGCTCTCAGAATCCAACATTTCAGTAGTCTCTGTCATATGCCAGCCATAAGTAACGTAGCCAACTGACGAACAGTTTCATTGTACTTTTGATTAGTAGAAATAGGATAAAATATGAAAAATGAGAGTCGTACAAACACTTTCTATAATGGTATTTCAGTTCTCACCACTTCGCTCTGTTTCCAAATTTTACCAATTGTGCGTTACCTACACAATGTTTCTAGCCCATCTCTGTAACTTTTGTAACTATATGGAGTACTGCTCACACAAGGGAGGCAAATAGCCATAAAATAGGTGCTAACTTCACAAGATTAAATTCAGATAGAAGTGAAGAATTCTCTATCTTCAAAGTAAACGTCAAATGGGCATCATTTGTATCGTTCTGGTTACAAGTCATACGAGGTTCTCTCTAGACGTTATACATTATCATATATAAAAATCATGGTTAAATAGATTGCTTCTTCGTAGTCTTAAACATTTCTACATCTTTAACTTTCCTACAGCATTAACTGTTGCTGATGTTAATGTTGTTGATTAGTTAGAAATTCAATGTTGTAAAAAAGTAATGTCGGTTTCAAAAGTATATTTCCTTTTTTTTTGTCAAGCAAGAGCTACTTAAAGGGCAACATCAGTAAACTGAACACAAACACAACCATTGAGAGTTTCAAGTATTCCAATGAATATTATTACCACATAAAAAGCCCCTCTTCCCGTTTCTCACGAAACTGCCTGCAATAAATTAAACTTGTTTTTTCCGTCTTCTAAAAATTTTTATCTGTAACAGTAAAATATTAAAATTAGATTTATTCTTAGTTATTTTGTTTTTTTTTTCTTTAAAGGTTGTTTTAGCATTATATGGTATTAATGAAATACCACATACGTTGATACAGATGCTATATAATATTCTATTCAACTATCACAATACTTTTTATTATCTATATAATGAGCTGAAGAGGGGAAGACCGATTACAATTCACATAATTATATAATGGCTTTTATTGAGATTTATGTGTGGATAATTTTAGAGATTTTGTGATAGCCCTTCCCCCCCACCAACCACAAAAACACAATTTGAAAACGAATTAGAAATAAAAAGTGCCAATTAAAATTCAGGTATACAATGTAAGTTAAGAAAATAGGAGTATTCCTATGACCTATACATATCCAAATATTATTTTAGATGGAATTATATGATTTGTTGAAAAAGGTAGAAACGTTCCCCGTATCTTTGGAATCTGAGGAACCTTCGATATTTACGAGTGAACGTTAATAACGCGATATTGTTTTCGTACGTTCACTTTCTTCTGGAAAAGTCAGAAAATATACTCCCTCTGCGGAATGTGATACATATATTTGAAAAATGAGTGTTTACTCCTTGAACAAACTTTAATCCAATATCATCCACGTTTATAGTGATTATTGTAACTTAACTCAGGATAATTTTAGGTGTTAATAACAAATACAATATTTTAAGGACTATAAAAAAACTATGTATTGGCTTTGTTCCAAATTCTCTTTTGTATCAAAAGTTTTGAAACAGCAAAACAAATCGTAAACATTGTGTAACGATTACTTGTGCTGAAAGGGTTGGTCTGAAAAGCAAATGTACATATAAACCTCAGCAAGTTTATTACTGTTACTAAACATACGTATGACGTATTTTCCACCTGATGTGGAGGATGTAGAACAATGCTCTCTATGAACAGCTTTCTCTCAGCTGGTGTAAATAATATAAGACCGTCCATACTGGTAATATTATGCTGTTTTCTTGTCTTATGAAAATTATAGAATACCATATGAAAATGAAATAATTTCCATTTTTATGATCAATTTTGTAGAATTGACAATTGTGAAAAATAATTTTTATACAGCCAGTTTAATAAAACTTTGCCTAATGCAAGAAACAAATTACCAGTTTTTGGACGTGGGATATAATGAAATGCTCATAACAGCAATATAATATGGATTTTACAAAAAATAACAGCGTAAGTGTGGTCTGTTGCCAGTACAGTTTGCCTAATACTTACACTACCCACTGCCTTCGTAAACGTTCCAATATATTTTTATCGTAAATGTAGTAAATCAATGACAGTTCATCCTGATTATCCAACTTTTTCTTTAACCTTCAACTGCAAATCCTAGTAAAGTGCTACAATTAAAACGAGTTTGAAGTGACATTGACTGTTGTGAGAAATGCCCTTCTAACCACTTCAAATTCTTGCTAACTGATAACAGCATCAACCGTCAAACTGTCACAAGTCTGTGTCATCACGGAAACATTCATTTTTAAACTTCGTACGCGTTTTCCTATAATTGATTAACACTAGACGTCGAGGGAAATAAGGAAAAATTTTGTTAAACAACCCATATATTGAATCAAGTATTCTCCTTTGGTTTGTTTGTAATTAAAGGTAGATGATTCTTAGAAGTAGTATACAGTTAATTTGCAGCAAATAAGGAAAATATTTTTTTTAAGGTCAAACAGAGAACGGAAGAAAATATGAGAGAACAGGAATGCTTAGAAGATTCATAGTACGACAGCATTGACTCCATAAATGTGATGGTTTGAACCCACATAGTCCTCGCGAGTCTCGATCTTATTAGATCCAGGTTACACTAATTGATATGGTTGTGTCAGATGACCCACGTGGTAATTCTGATAACAAACCTAGTTGGGAAATCTAAAACTTTTTGAAAACTCTGAGCAATTATATGACAGCACGTTGTTAGATTCCTCTAACGCGTTTTGGAACAAAGCCACGTTCAGTGATTGCTATGTCTATAATCTAGAGGCGAGCTGATGGCTTGACGTAAAAATAACCATCATAATTCTTATAACGATAACATTAGTTTTGATGATACTCAATTTTCAACGACTGTCCTCCTATTACTAAAATCTCCTCACACAACAGACCATTCAGCACCAGTTTAATGTCACCACCAACTATTCAGTATAGCATCATAATGTTGACTACGTTGCTCATATGTTATATTTTTATATGATGCACACACGAAATAATCAACTCCATAGACATCACCATACAAATTGCATTGATTTATAAATCTTCAGTGACAAGTGTGTATCAGATTATATAATGCATTCCCATATAATTTGAAAACAATATTTAGTATTTTTAATAACAATGCATAAAAAATTTAAAGAGGCATTGTTCTCCGGACCATTGTACACGAAGTTAAGGAACAAAGTATGGTATAAATATTCAATTAAAAGTATATATAACAATTTAATAAATTATAAAATATTTTAAATGCTCGTAGTTTTTATACATCATGTTATTTTTTCAAATATTACAAATCATTAAATTCTATAAAGATCTTAGTGTACTGAAACCTGAGGTTATAAAAACGTTAGAAAATCAACTTAATGTTGTACATATTAATAAAATAGTTAAAGTAAACTGTGTCTGATGAATGAAATCCGACACGGCATTGGAAATCTGTCTTGTCGTAGTAAATCTTCATGTTGTACTATGTGCTTTTAGAAGTGAATTAATTAGACCGTAGACGACCTGAATGTATCTCAATTCCAATGTAAGTAGAGGAACGCTGCACTCTATTCTACTCTGCACTACTCCGCTCTGCACTACTCCGCTCTGCTCTACTCTACCATACTCTAATATGCTTTGCTCTAATCTACTTTGCTCTGCTTTGCTCTACTCTACTCTTCACCATTATAATCTACTCTATTCTAGTCTACATAACTATACAATACTATACTGTACTTTTCTTTACTCTACTCTACTTAACTCAGCACAACCTTCTCTATTCTACATTATCCACATAACTATGTCGTACTCTACACTACTTTATTCGACTCAATTATACTATATAATATTTTAAACTACTCTACCCTACTATATTCTATTCTACTCTACTGTTCTCTACCCTACTCTGCTATACTTATCCGAGTGCAGCACCAGTGTTGTTAGGACTTATCTGTCGAACTGTGCAGTCACCATGCCGGAACGTAAGGTTATCCCAGTCAATTAAATCGTCTCTCAACCCATTTGAGAGGAAAACTTGTAACCTAAGATAATAACTTTACAGATTTATAAATGCCATTTTACTAAGCTCAGACCAGTACATGTGACAAAGGCGCCGAAAATTGTTTCTCGGGCCATGATATTAAAACATCTATAAAGAAAAAAAAAAACAAGACACTTTTATCCAATATCTCGACTTCAAAGCAGCCGCCTTGAAAAAAAAGGAAGATAACGTTTAATTTCTTAGAAGCTGAGCCAAGATCTTTTGGAAATAATGGATCTCCACTGAAGTAATACCGGTAAGTTTAATATCGAATTATGAATGAAAATGTTTAATAAACTTGTTACAATCTTCAATATCAACAATCCCGTAGAACCCACAACAGCTAATACTGCGATTAAACAAATGAGATATAAAATATTGAGGATCTGTAACCTGCACTCCATATCATAAAGAGTATACAAATATATGAATATTTAAAAACTTGCAGAAAAAGACCGTGAGTGTTAACAGGGAAATAAAATTCTGTACTCACAGGAGTTACTTAAAGAAATCAATATTGGTGTTTATAATTCACGAACTATTCAGTTTAAATGGTGTATATGGAATATAAATAAAACTTCGTTTTAGAGAAAATGTTATTTAGAAGAGTTGCAAGTAAAAACCGATCAAATAAATTCAATCAAACCAAATTAAAGAAAAAATTACCATAATTAACTAACTACACATAGTAGCTTATAAAATAGTATAGCACCAAATGGTACAACGGATACTCCCAGTAACGCTAGGATACTTGTACGCTACATACTGGTATTTACCATACCAAAGTAAACTCACGCAATTAATAATCCATTGTATACTTACAATTTGTATAACACTAGGTATTGTATAAAATAATAACTTTATCTATAATCTGTCTTGTAATCATTTGTCACCGGTCATGCCTTGAGTAACTTCATATGAATGTTTTTTCTAGGATATAGTAGCCTTTCATTAATGTAAAAGCGCATTTTATTATTTTTTCATAGCTATGAATAAATATTATAAATCAATACCGATATATTTAAATGAATCATTTAGCTCGCAGTGTAATTAATATTATGTTTCTGATGTAAATCACCTTGATTTACATCAGAATAATTAATAACTTGCATCAGTAATAGGCAGAGGATTTATTATTACCAGCATTACCTATTGCGTAAGAGACCTATTTTGGAAAATTTTAATTTTCATATGTTTAGCTGTCTGTTTTTTCCACACGTCTAACACGCATGAATACGAACTGACTCACAGAATGTTTCTTTATATTAAGGCTATGGAAGTTTTGTACATAATTTTTAATTCCATAAACAATTTGTTGCATTTTGTTCCAAATCTGATTTCGAAGATTCGTTGAAACAAAGATACGTACCATTAGCATTGGACTGAGAATTCATTATAACTAAACACAAAATGATACTCAAAGTTTTTAGAGTTGTTTATTGATTTTCTATTACATCTGTATTAAAAGCTAAATCTCATGATATTACTGAAGCAATTGCCTACTTATTCCTCAACATTTATAAATAAATGTAACAAAGTAAGATGCAAAATTAAGTTAAATTGTTTTTAGTAAAAGACAGGAAGAGTGCATTTACATCCAGTTTCCGATAGTAACTGGGTGTTCAGAATGAACGAGGCATTGTGACATTCAGTGAAAGTGGATTGGACGCTGTTTCACCTCCGTTATAGAAGGGGGAGGCGTTCTCTCACTATCTCTCACATATTATATAACATCATTCACTGCCTTGATAATTTTGATTGAATATGATGTATTCGAAATAAAATCTGTTATTGAATGCCCACATATAAATATATATATATATATATATATATATATATATATATATATGTATATATGTAAAAGAATTAGTTAAACCGCCCTTCGTTATCAAAATAGAGTAGGGATTAATTTTGCAAGAAGATATTTTACACTTCTAGAACAGAGATTTAGGCATACGGTCTTACACAATCGATTAAAATAAACACAAGGAAACACAAGTAAACAATTCATTACAAACGCTGCTATTTTCTTGTCGTATTATTTATTAATGTTCAAATTTTAAGTAATTCATGATTGGAGAGTAGCCCGTACTTCCATAAGCGTAAGACAGTAAATTGCATTTGTGGAGGTCATGTTAATAATCAAAGTAAAGATTAAAAAACTGACTGTAACATTATTTTGTTAAAGGGTAATGCGATGACGATTTTGTTACAGGTGAGATACAATTATATACTACTATAATAATTCTGTTTATACCTCCTGATACAAAGGACCTAGAGGCTTGATATGAGATACATAGGTTCGGCTAGTTCAAATAATAGCGGTAATAATATTTTATCAAAAGATCAAATAGCAGCCCATCCATCTATAGATAACCCTATCGTTACCTTCTATCGGCTTGCTCGATATTCCCTTAAACGATATTTCCGGTCCGTTGTTGCTATACATTTTCCGATAATATGATGATAATTAAATTAAAAGTATATTTAAGTTTGTGAGAGCACACTTTTCTGAGTGCCAGACTATAGACTGACTACAGACAGACTACATACAGGCTACAATGTGGTTACAGATTACAGACAGGCTACAGAAAAAAAAAAACTTGTTGATTACGTTAACAGACGTAGAATGTAATTATAAGTTTGCGAGTTTTTTGTCATCCGAATTGTGGCGAAACAGTCTCAAAGTAAAAGATTCATGCGCTTATATACACTTACCAAGTAGTGGAATTAGTTAAGTTTAAGATAAATTAATGAACGTCGTTTCCGAAGATATATACGCTCGTTTAATAATTGCCATACTGTGGCATGTATTCAATGTAACTATTATGATAGGCAAACAACAATATTTGTCCAATAGTTCTCCACTTATAATAAAAGGTCTAAAAAAATCAAGTTTGATTGTAATTGTATTTATCATTTGCCTCTAAATATAGAGAATAAAATTATACTTTTTTGTTTAAATATTCATACTATAAATTTTAAAACGTATGAAGAACCGCTGCAGCTTGATCATTATTGTAATGTACAACTCAAATACAAAATAATTATCTAACGTTAGCTGCAGATTCAAAGACTGTTATAAAACACATCTTCGTTGGCTTTTGACTGAAGTGGTCCTTTTAGACAAACTGAAATATGGCACCAGAAATACCTTAGATCGGAATAAACTAAAGTAACGAAATTAACCGTAGGTAAACAAATGTTTAACTCAAATAGGCTTTATATACCTGCGTAAATGTATAATTCCTTGATCCGGGCCACAACTCAGAATCAAAATTACAAAGGGCTCCTTTATTCATTACACCATGTTCTGTAATTAACTTCTATATTTTGGGATTCCTCCACACTGGCCTAAAATAGTTTTGCTTTTACTGAAATCTTTAAAAATTATTAGGGAGAAATTCAAGTTATTTCAAGATACTTATAAAAACTCTCCATCTTGAGATCCTCAAAATACTGCTATTTTAACTTAAATATAAAATGATTCGGAAGTTAGAATATCTTCAGTAATTATAACAAAACTCAGGAGAGTTTAGAATGTAATTTAAAATAAACACGCCCGCGATGTCCTTTATTTTCAGTAGGAAACTGCGAAAGAAGCCACGCGTAACTATTAGTAACTAATTAAGCGAATAAGATTATTAATTGGAAATATAAAACAACTGGACAAAGAGAATATTAATATAACAATATCGCGTGATATGTAAAATAATTCGAATTCCCATTGAGGAAAGATATAATTCATGTGCAACTAAGTAATAGTACATTGTATTACTGAGTTGAAGACATCCATAATTCTTTATAGGTAGTTTGTACTTTATATATAAATACCTGACACGTTTAATTTATTTATCCTCGCCAGTAAGGAATGTAAACATCTACCATATCGAAACTTTGAAGCTGTAAATAGTCATAAGGACATGGTTGGTTTGTAAAACTAAAGAATCTTCTTTGTGAAACGCTAAGAATAAATTAATTATCCCTCATATAAGAGGTTATTGTGCCAGGCAGACTGGCACGGTTTAGTTACATTAAGTTATAAATTACTATTGTGACCGTACTGCTACTATCGTAAATTTCACAAAACTGCATATAGTGAAGACATCAGCTTTCATAACCATATGAGAAAAAAGCAGTGCGATTACTGTATTCTATATCGCACATAACTGTTCTCTGTTGATATTTTTTAAATGCTCTTACCTTAAATATTCAATAGATAATTAGCTAATGTTTGTATTAGATTGTGTATAATGTCTCAAAACATTTCATTATGGGTATATTTTATGTAGAAGTTTATATAATAACTTTGCAGAAATACGAACAACCACAATTTATTAATGTTTCATTGAATAAACTAGATCATCAAAGAAGTATCTTATAAATTGAAAGTATATTTTTTCAAATTGAAGATCTTTTGGAAATACATAAAATTTATTTTAAAAAGTAATTTTATTAACAAAGCATTTATGAATTAGGGATTAATTTAATTATTGAAGGGGGAGAACACACGTTCACCATGTACCCCAAAACGGCACTTTTGGGGAGTAGGTGACATTTGTCAAAGACTTTCAAATATGAATCCTACGAGCCGTACTTCATTTTATAGGTTTGTCTATTAACTGATGATTTTGAAAAATTTTAAATTTATTTTGCTTATAGCATACAGAGTAGCCTAAATTTTTAAAGTTGTATAGTTTACATAATTTTTTTATTGTTACCTCATCAGAGTATCCAAAGAACAACTCTTTCTAAAAATGTGTTACAGTCACTTTCCAGCACATTTAAATTTTTTATAGTTCACATTAAGGATATTTCTAACTCACTAAACGTAAAAAGTTCAATTAGCCGTGTATGGCTTTAATTTGATCTATTAATAACTCCCTTAAACTATAAAATATTGCTGTATTATTTGTCTGGCTATATCTTGGATAGTTGAAGAATCGGGACAGGTCTGCATAACCCTGTATAACATTAAGCATTTTACAAATTAAAAGTTATTAATTATTTTGAAGAATTTTATAAATCGGTACAGTAAAAAAATTGTAAGAACTGTTGCTAAAACATCACAGTATTGTTGAAAACAATACCTTTTTGTACATACTATCTGTTTATATTTTCATTCTTTGTGTTCATTATTGTACATTTAACCAGAAAAAAAATTACGTCCATAGTTAGTACATACGTTATTGAAAAAATAATGTAATTGTGGATCGATACTTTTATTTATTAAATAATATCAAGATGTTTAGAAAATATTAAGAGGTCAATTAAAATGTTCAGATATCCGCAAACTTTTAAATACATTAATTTATTTTATGAATATAGGACAGGTTTAACTGCAGTATTTAATACCATATCATAATAATCGACAACAAAGGGACCCCAGGGGGAGAACTTTAGTCTGCTACCATTAGGTGTGGTTATGGGAGTGTTATGGACAAAAATACTTTTTATTTAGATTAATTGATAACGAATCAGCTGATGTTAAGTAGGTTCGTTGATGTGTTAGTCAATCAGCTGATATTAAGTGATAAATGGTTTGAGAATAACTGTCTGAGCAACAGGTATATGTTTTATTAACCAGCTGTTTTAACCCTTTGAATGGAAACGTTCTAATGGTAGGACGTTTGACTTGACCCAGAAAAAAGCCTCACACAATCATAGATCGTGGTTTCTATCGTCTGTTTACTTACTTGCTGCAGCCAGTCAAGGTTAGATAAAATTTCCTTTGTTTTCACGGTTACTCCTTCGCTCCTCAGTATAGCCTAGGAAGTTACTGGGAAAATATACCTTTTGTGGTAACAATTTAAACAAACAAATAAAATTGTAAAAACCTATTGAACCAGGGGTTTCCCCCAGGTAGTATTTTCCAAGTAGTAAGTCCAAATTGTTTTCATGTTTATGTTAATGGTCTTGCGAATGTATATATATATATATATACACATATATATATATACATACGTTTGTGTGTGTGTGTGTGTGTGTGTGTGTGTGTGTGTGTGTGTGTGTGTGTGTGTGTGTGTGTGTGTGTGTGTGTGTGTGTGTGTGTGTGTGTGTGTGTGTGTGTGTGTGTGTGTGTGTGTGTGTGTGTGTGTGTGTGTGTGTGTGTGTGTGTGTGTGTGTGTGTGTGTGTGTGTGTGTGTGTGTGTGTGTGTGTGTGTGTGTGTGTGTGTGTGTGTGTGTGTGTGTGTGTGTGTGTGGTGTGTGTGTGTTGTGTGTGTGTGTGTGTGTGTGTGTGTGTGTGTGTGTGTGTGTGTGTGTGCATGAATTGTACAAAACGATACTCGCACGCATCCAGAATACAATAAAATTCCGGGAACTGTTTTTCTTGGACAAATAAGACAGCTTGCGACACGCGGAGATTTATTAGACAAGCAATAAGACGATATCTGCTGTCAGCCAGTGTCTCTCACAACCCACAGATACTGTCCTCGTTTTTTATTGTCTTCTATTGATGTTTTATAAGATAAGATAAAAACGTAGAGCTTGAATAAGAGCTCATATTTTCTATCACTTCAACCATGCTATTCAGCGATCCTTGGTAAGGCTAAGGAGTCTCTATGGATTTAAAATCGTGTTACCTGAATGCGTCATAGTTCACCTCATGCATTCAGCAGTTTTGTCAGTATATTATTACTATTATCCATCATATGGGACTAGCTCTCAAGGGAGGACACGGGAAGGATTCAAAACTTAGAAAAGAGTGCAGTGATGTTTATTTAGTGCCTCTCACGTTTTTTACACGTGGCCTCCTGGGAGCAAAGTGTCTCCCTGTTTCCTATGAAAATTATCTGCAAGATGCTGAAGTGTTTCATGGTCCACTAAGACTTGTCTCTGAAGGAACCGCAGCACCTGAGTGAGAGACTTGCTTGAGTTCCCTGTAAGGGGTAGTTTAACGATGTACCTGTCATCGTTGAAGGCTTCACTTACCGAGGGATAGGCTAGATGGTGGCTGGAAAAGCATTTCTACTTTTGGCTTACCCTTTATAATGACCTACCCTATGACATTAAAAGTTTTGGAGCTTGCAAAGCCTTTAAAATCAAGTTAAAACCAATGTCACACAGTTTTAGTTGTTAATTTTTTAGCTTTTTAAATAGTTTATTTGTTTTAGTTTAATTATTTATCCAAGCTACGTTTTAATCTCACCTGTAACTATAATAATTTATGACACGAGTTATTCTCACGAACAAAAGACGTTCTTACATAAAGGAATTGATATTTCTTTATTTCATTTTGAGCCCGGGCCGATAATCCCTTTATCTGTGATGTTTGAGCGAGAGCCAGTGACGGCATTAGTACATTGTTACTGTAATGCATCCACGTGTCAGCTGCGTAACATTATAATGCTGTTACACCGGTTTAATGTGGGCCACATAAGCTGCCAATCTATGCCGCTGCTTTCTGTAACCTCCCCAAACACGTTAGTTTAACATGTAATTTATTAGGAAAGAATGTCCTCACGGCCTATAGACTGGTACACGTTCTTGTCACAACCAAATATAGCACTGCAAGGCTGCCGAGAGCAACATTATATATTACCATAACGACATTTTGGTACTGAGATACTGGTAAACGTACTTAGCATATTGTAACTGGCGAGAGTTATATTATATAATATCCTCACGGCCTACACTGGTAAAACGTATTGCCATACTGAAATGAAACGCGGAATGGTGTCGAGAGCTACAATTATATAATATCCTCAAAGCCTAGAGAATGATAACAGGTCTTGTTTTAATGAAATATAGCGCGGCATGGCGGTCGAGAGTTCTAATGTACAATATTCTCATGGTCTAGAGACTAGTATACGTTCCTGGCATGGTGAAATAAAGCATGGCAAGGCTGTCGAGAACATCATTGTATAATATCCTCACAGACTAGAGACTGGTAAACGTCAATAGTCAATAGTAAAGTATTTATTGCGGAGACAAAAATTACATTTGTATAGCAAACGTCAAGTATCTAATAATTTTGACACATATGCTACATCGAAACTCTCATTCACACATACATTTTGACACTCACTCTGCTCCATTCATCGCCAATTTTTTACCCACCTCAATTCGAGAGTAAGTCTTCTGATTGTGTGGTCTCCCAGTTATACGCTATAAACTCGTTCACGCTATAAAAAGCGTTGGGCACTAAACAGTGTTTCAAACGAGTTTTATGAGTAGGCGAATTTTAAATTTCATTTGGCAAGCTGTTTGAGATGAAATCCTGCCTGTGAGGGCAAACGTTCATGAACTACCGTCCTGTGTCTCCTGGTTCGGTAGTTTTCTCTGCCTCTTGTTGACGAGTGAACATCCCGTTTGTTGGTCAAGGTGCATTTAAGCATACAATAATATAACGTTGTTTCTCAAATGTAGAGACTTGGCAGAGTCAACAGTTGAAAACTCGCCTGCACGACTCTCTTAATTTTAATTTTGCAATGATGCGTATCGCTCGTTTTTGAAGCTTGAACGCTCTTAAAAAATTGGTGACTTCACATGCACCCCACATCACTAGTCAATAGGTGAGATCTGGATAGATCAAGCCATAATAAGAAGTCATTATAACCTGAATAAGGCAGTATTTATCTAGAAACCTCAGCACATAAATGCCTGAGGCTAATTTTGAGCAAACGTAATAGATATGAAAATTCCATTTGAAACCTTGATCACGATAAATTCCAAGGAATTTCAAGGAACAGACCTCTTCTAATATGGCCTCATCCAACACGATTGCCGGAACTTATTCGCAGTCTGTCGAGCGCAAAGAAAAATTTAGAACATTGGATTTTGAAGAATTTGTTTTTATATTGTCTGTGAAAATGTTGCACACAACTATTTACTGCAACAAAGGTGTTTTGTTCTAAAACTGATTTTGTTGTTTCATTAAAACAGAGAGTCATATCATTCGAACACTGCACGATTCTTCCGTGTGGTAGTGATGATTCTATGTCATTGACATAGAGCAGGAACAGAATAGGGCTGAGAATTGATCCTTGAGGGACTCCATAAATAATTTTCATTTAATTAGAAAAATGGTTTGAAATTTGGACAACTTGAGATCTGTGGCTTAAAAATGAACTAAGCCACCAGAGAGGCACGCCTCGGATGCCATGGGACCCCAATTTGTCAAGCAGCGTAAGATGGCCAACACAATCGAATGCTTTAGATAGATCGAGAAACACACTTAACGTGTGATTTCAATCTCTAGCCCCTCTACAATCATCTCAACAAGACTCACAACTGCGTCTATCGTTGATTTGCCCTTTCTGAATCCAAATTGTTCATTTGAGAGCTGATTGTATTTGTTAAGATACTGAAGCATTCGTAATAAAAAAAGCTTTTTTGAATATTTTGCCTGTTACAGGGATTAATTTTGAGATTTTTAGGAGCGAGGGAAAAACTCCTGTGGGAAATGACAGATTGACTAATACAGTCAAATGCCTCACAATATGCTTAGAGCATTGCTTGATGAGCTACAATGACATTAAATTAGTATCATTGGACTTTTTCGATGGAAGCTGCTGAATGATTCTATCCACCTCTTCCTCGAAGGCAGGTTTCAAGACCATTGAGGTTACTGGACTTTGTCTTTGAATGGGTTTTACTTGATGTGATGACGGACGAGCCTGCTCACAAGCTACATTTGCAAAAAACTTGTTAAATTAATTTGTCACCTCAATCTCATCATCCACAATTCGACCCCCGATTTTAATTTGGACTTTTTTCGATTCTTTGACATTATTGTTAATAACGTACTTGTCATAATGAAATACAGCTCAGCATGGATGTAAAGAGCTCTATTGTACAATATCCTCAGGGCCTAACGTACTTGGTATAATTAAACAAAGCACGGCCTGGCTGTAGTGAGATCCATTGTGTATTCTACTCAGATTGACGACATCTGTCATAACTAATTGAGATGTTTTCATTAAGTGCATTCTGTCATCTCTCCCACTTCTATTTTGTTAAGTACCCCACATTTATTATCATACTACATTAAGGAATAGTATGAGCTATCAATCATAAAAATTTAATTTTTTATTTTAAAAATTATTAAATATGAATATTAGAATGGATTAGGAATGTGATCCTGTAAACTTTGTTTATACAATTTGTCTAACAAACTTCTGTAATCTACTATACCAACTTATATGTAGTGGTTGCTTTGTTTACACAGTACGGAAAGTTCCCAGTCCCAGACCGAATAAACAATTATGTTGAAAGCATCGTACCGGTTAATCTGTTTCCGTTGTCCACTCCTCCGTCCTCTTGACGTTGCTGTCTGTATGAGATAGCAGAATATGAGAAAATAGAATGCATATAGTGGAGTCGATATAAAATAACAATGACTTACAGTGTTTGTCTCTCGTTACTTTTTCGCTCGTACAACGCATTTTAGTTAGCCTTCAATGAGCTATATAAGTTGATAGCAACCGTTATATAAATAATTCTGGCTACTGGATACATCGATTTCCATCTAATATTTTACCAGATGTACCTGACTTATTAGCATACGATGAAATAGGTTATCAGCGGTCTCTGGTGCATGACATACAACAACACTAGGAATGCAGGTGCAACATTCTCCTCGTTGTAGGGAGACAATTGTTTGCCAACCACGGCCTGGGTTTCACTAAGCAGCATAAACCACATAAGTTGTAAAGTGCTGACGTTTACATATTCTCTCGCAGATACAATGTACATGTTTTTTTATGATTCTATTCTAGGCCATTCGGTAGCAGTGAGAACGGGTTACTTATGAGAATAAATCTAATTTCCTGGCCGTTCTTTGAAGCATTACCTTTTATCAACCTTGGCCTTGGTCTGAAACCAATACGACCTACTTCTTCCAAATGAGCCGACAGAATAACCTCATTATTTGAATGACCCCTTTTTATAGCTTTGAGTAAGAAATCATTATAATTTATTGGAATTAGGTCTTAAGTATTATGAAGCTCATAAAAATTTCGATCAATTTTGGAGTTGTAAAAGTTAGGTACCTTAAAATAGTTGACAAAAGTAATGAATACATTTAAAGCATTGTATTTTCGATCAGCATATAGATTCAAAACACTGTAGCACGAGGGTAAATGAGTTGCAAGGAATAATGATATCCACAGGATGTCCTATTACACTAACGTCGTGCGACTGAATCTGAAATGATTTTCCACAAGGACAATGAATGACACCCTTACTTTCCTTCTGCATTATTGATGAACATATTACCGTTTATGAGACGTAGCACCACTTCTGTTAGTTGAGTCTGTGACACTGTGCAATGTTATATACTATCCAATGTTATATACCGTCATGGTTGGAGTCATAGTTATAAAATAAACTGATATATTGAGTTGATTAGCGAGAACTGTACACATTTTCCAGGTAAACGTTCCATGATGAGACCAGTTGTTCGAGATAAGGCAACTAGAGCTTTGAGTATTCAATTTTGGTAATCGACACTCTTTATATTCACGGCACTACCCACTTCTGTGTTGCCAGAAAAGATAATATGTACAAACAATTTTGAAGACACAAATCGTAAATTACGTCAGAGCCATTCCTTTAAATCGACTAAAAAGGCGACTTAATTGAAAAGTAAACTTGGTTTACTTACTTTTCTGCGGCGTTTAAAACTTTCCCACTTCCTGAAAGTTTGCTAAAGGAATAACTTGTATGTACTCGAGAAATTCGACTTTGTAACACTTAACTTATATTTTCACAATTGCTTTAATAAACTGCAATTACAATAGTTTTAATGTCGTGAAAACATGCAATAAATGAATAACAACCAAAACATTATTTCAATGAAATAAATAAAGTATTATTTAAGAAAAATAGCGTTACATTAAATTTTAGCATCTAAGAGACATTGCAGGAACGTAAAAATAAAACAATAAATAGTTTTTTTTTTCAATAACCAATCTTTCGCTTGTTCCGTAGCAAATCCTCTTTTTCGTGGGCTCTTCTTATTTTAGGGCAACCCTCTTTTCCCGAGACAGTTTCCCTTGTTCTAGCATCACTCCATATGTTTCAGCCCAATCCCCTAGTCTTCATTCTGCGATTCTTCCATCCTTATGGTACTTGTAGAAAGGTGACGGAAGCGTTAATTAAATTTTATAGCTATATTTTTTTTCAAAATAAATTGTTTTTTTTTTTCATTTTGTAACACTATTAAATTAACGTACACCTGCCTATAGTGTATTCAGACTAGCGTACATAGTACCGAGGTAAACTATATGCAATCAGAAATAATCCTCCCAGTTGTACCATACACCAGACCAAGGGGTCCTATATACCGGTAGGATTAGACCTCCCAGTTAGTAACACCGTCAAATAAAGGGATAAACTATAGTTCGTTTTAATAAATCCAGTCCTAAAAAGCTTTAACTAAACTTTTTAAACATATTTATGATTTTAAAAAGTATCGTGTTATGCTGTACGTGTACCATAAAATGTAGGATTCGTATGCATTAGCATACGAAAAAATTGAATAAATCGTGGATTTATTCAATTTTTTAAAACGATAAATTAATTCTAAAACATTTTACGAAAAAGAAGAAGGTAGGGTCAGTTTTACGTAACAAATACAGTATCAATTTTTAAATTTAACACTACCAACCGGAGTTAAGTCGAACAGTTCTTACAAAACAACAAGGATAATCTAACACAATACTGGACAACTGGAGAATTGAAACGTTGTTACATTCGCACAGATTATGACAAATCTCCTAGCCCGCGAGGGGTGGGAAACTTAGTCTCCTACACTCAACTTTGTATCCATCATATTAATTACAGGAGTTTGCTTGTGCAAAATAAAACATACCCCTCGAATTACATTTACTCCTCGATTTTGACGAACAGGCACAATATGTAATAGTAAATACTTATATTTTAACCATTTATTACAAAACTACAATGGCTAAATGGTTTTATAGAACTAAAATGACTTATTTTAAACAAGGTTGGTACACCTGGCAGTGATGAGTTTAACCTGTACGGACAGGCAAGGCGGTCCTCGCAATTTCTTCGTTGCCATTAGAGTGAAGGTAATGGCTCGGAAGCTAGTGGCTGGACGATGGGTCCACTTAATCTTTTAGTAATGGCTTTTAATAAATTTATCGTATTCATGATTTATTGGTCACGTATTGATTTTTCAGTATATACACCAATCTAAATTATCCTTAATCAATAACACTAACTAAGAGTTTTGGAAAAAGTTTTATTTTGTTCCTCTGTTTGTGTATCGGTTTACCGAAGGATATCTCAAGAACGAATTGGACTTGAAAATTTTTTTATTGAACGTCGTTTTTGATAACGATCATGTTCGTCTATTCGATTTGGCTGACCGAAGCCCATCATTCAGTAAGCTGGTAAAAACACTTTGGTCTACCTAGAGGAAGTACAAACTTCCTTGTGTATGACTGTCAGACCGGAGAACATTAGGAAAATGAAATCAGTTATAGACTTGATATGTTGCATGCAACTTTACGAATTCTATTACCCGTCGAAAATCAGTTGTCGATTAATCATTTATTATAATAGCCATTTTTCATATATCTGTCATATTCATTTTAAGGTATTATTTTTCTTCTATTTATATTTTTAACTTTTAGATTTTCGTGTTAAAGAATTGTTAAAAATTTTGTAATATTACAGTTTTGTTATTTATCATCTATTAATTGAAGATTTTGTTCCAAATCGATGTATAAACATGTCAAGATTAAATATGTTATCAACTCTTCTGATAATACAACTAATTCGTTTCAAGCTTTCTGACACCATCTGCGTATGGTTGAGAACAAAGAAAAAGTTTTATGATAGATTTATTTTTCTACTGAATATTTTAAGAAATTAAATAAAGTAAATGTATTATGATTTAAAGAACTAATAGTTAAAAGTAATTTAAGAACAAAATCAGAATATTTAATATTATTTGTTCCTGACATTTAGTGCCAGGAAAATAGTTATTTAAATTATTACTGGCATATTACTGCGGAATTATTTTTAGAATAAACCATTTTCCGGTAAATGGTATCATATAAGTGTTGTCCTATTGCCTTTCCTTATCCCACCGTCTGCAGAAAAAGAAGAAACTTACCTCCCGTGTCTCCGCTCCACCCATTCGCTCACTCTGGCTGTCCGATGTCCACTACGAGGTGACAGTTCCAGTTCAGGACAGTTCTGTAAGTGGTAATGTAAGACATAGTGCACGCTAGTGTATTAGTATAATCCCTATATACACTCTGACTGTCCGATGTCCACTACGAGGTGACAGTTCCAGTTCAGGACAGTTCGGTAAGTATTACTATAAGTTATAGTGCACGCTAGTGTATTAGTATAATCCCTATATACACTCTAACTGTCCGATGTCCACTACGAGGTGACAGTTCCAGTTCAGGACAGTTCGGTAAGTATTACTAAAAGTTTATAGTGCACGCTAGTGTATTAGTATAATCCCTATATACACTCTGGCTGTCCGATGTCCACTACGAGGTGACAGTTCCAGTTCAGGACAGTTCGGTAAGTATTACTATAAGTTATAGTGCACGCTAGTGTATTAGTATAATCCCTATATACACTCTGGCTGTCCGATGTCCACTACGAGGTGACAGTTCCAGTTCAGAACAGTTCGGTAAGTATTACTATAAGTTATAGTGCACGGTAGTGTATTAGTATAATCCCTATATACACTCTGGCTGTCCGATGTCCACTACGAGGTGACAGTTCCAGTTCAGGACAGTTCGGTAAGTATTACTATAAGTTATAGTGCACGCTAGTGTATTATATAATCCCTATATACACTCTGGCTGTCCGATGTCCACTACGAGGTGACAGTTCCAGTTCAGGAGAGTTCTGTAAGTGGTAATGTAAGATATAGTGCACGCTAGTGTATTAGTATAATCCCTATATACACTCTGACTGTCCGATGTCCACTACGGGGTGACAGTTCCAGTTCAGGACAGTTCGGTAAGTATTACTATATAAGTTATAGTGCACGCTAGTGTATTAGTATAATCCCTATATACACTCTGACTGTCCGATGTCCACTACGGGGTGACAGTTCCAGTTCAGGACAGTTCGGTAAGTATTACTATAAGATATAGTGCACGCTAGTGTATTAGTATAATCCCTATATACACTCTGACTGTCCGATGTCCACTACGGGGTGACAGTTCCAGTTCAGGACAGTTCGGTAAGTATTACTATAAGTTATAGTGCACGCTAGTGTATTAGTATAATCCCTATATACACTCTGGCTGTCCGATGTCCACTACGAGGTGACAGTTCCTAGTTCAGGACAGTTCGGTAAGTATTACTATAAGACATAGTGCACGCTAGTGCACGCTAGTGTATTAGTATAATCCCTATATACACTCTGACTGTCCGATGTCCACTACGGGGTGACAGTTCCAGTTCAGGACAGTTCGGTAAGTATTACTATAAGTTATAGTGCACGCTAGTGTATTAGTATAATCCCTATATATACACTCTGACTGTCCGATGTCCACTACGATGTGACAGTTCCAGTTCAGGACAGTTCTGTAAGTGGTAATGTAAGATATAGTGCACGCTAGTGTATTAGTATAATCCCTATATACACTCTGACTGTCCGATGTCCACTACGATGTGACAGTTCCAGTTCAGGACAGTTCTGTAAGTATTACTATAAGTTATAGTGCACGCTAGTGTATTAGTATAATCCCTATATACACTCTGGCTGTCCGATGTCCACTACGATGTGACAGTTCCAGTTCAGGACAGTTCTGTAAGTGGTAATGTAAGATATAGTGCACGCTAGTGTATTAGTATAATCCCTATATTACACTCTGGCTGTCCGATGTCCACTACGAGGTGACAGTTCCAGTTCAGGACGGTTCGGTAAGTATTACTATAAGTTATAGTGCACGCTAGTGTATTAGTATAATCCCTATATACACTCTGGCTGTCCGATGTCCACTACGAGGTGACAGTTCCAGTTCAGGACAGTTCGGTAAGTATTACTATAAGTTATAGTGCACGCTAGTGTATTAGTATAATCCCTATATACACTCTGGCTGTCCGATGTCCACTACGAGGTGGACAGTTCCAGTTCAGGACGGTTCGGTAAGTGTTACTATAAGTTATAGTGCACTCTAGTGTATTAGTATAATCCCTATATACACTCTGGCTGTCCGATGTCCACTACGATGTGACAGTTCCAGTTCAGGACAGTTCTGTAAGTGGTAATGTAAGATATAGTGCACGCTAGTGTATTAGTATAATCCCTATATACACTCTGACTGTCCGATGTCCACTACGAAGTGACAGTTCCAGTTCAGGAGAGTTCGGTAAGTATTACTATAAGTTATAGTGCACGCTATTGTATAAGTATAATCCCTATATACACTCTGGCTGTCCGATGTCCACTACGAAGTGACAGTTCCAGTTTTGTAAGTGGTAATGAAGATAGTGCACGCTAGTAGTAGTATAATCCCTATATACACTCTGGCTGTCCGATGTCCACTACGAGGTGACAGTTCCAGTTCAGGACAGTTCTGTAAGTAAGGTAATGTAAGATATAGTGCACGCTAGTGTATTAGTATAATCCCTATATACACTCTGGCTGTCCGATGTCCACTACGAGGTGACAGTTCCAGTTCAGGACAGTTCTGTAAGTGGTAATGTAAGATATAGTGCACGCTAGTGTATTAGTATAATCCCTATATACACTCTGGCTGTCCGATGTCCACTACGAGGTGACAGTTCCAGTTCAGGACAGTTCTGTAAGTGGTAATGTAAGATATAGTGCACGCTAGTGTATTAGTAATCCCTATATACACTCTGGCTGTCCGATGTCCACTACGAGGTGACAGTTCCAGTTCAGGACGGTTCGGTAAGTATTACTATAAGTTATAGTGCACGCTAGTGTATTAGTATAATCCCTATATACACTCTGGCTGTCCGATGTCCACTACGATGTGACAGTTCCAGTTCAGGGCAGTTCTGTAAGTGGTAATGTAAGATATAGTGCACGCTAGTGTATTAGTATAATCCCTATATACACTCTGGCTGTCCGATGTCCACTACGAGGTGACAGTTCCAGTTCAGGACGGTTCGGTAAGTATTACTATAAGTTATAGTGCACGCTAGTGTATTAGTATATACCCTATATACACTCTGGCTGTCCGATGTCCACTACGAGGTGACAGTTCCAGTTCAGGACAGTTCGGTAAGTATTACTATAAGTTATAGTGCACGCTAGTGTATTAGTATAATCCCTATATACACTCTGGCTGTCCGATGTCCACTACGAGGTGACAGTTCCAGTTCAGGACGGTTCGGTAAGTATTACTATAAGTTATAGTGCACTCTAGTGTATTAGTATAATCCCTATATACACTATGGCTGTCCGATGTCCACTACGATGTGACAGTTCCAGTTCAGGACAGTTCTGTAAGTGGTAATGTAAGATATAGTGCACGCTAGTGTATTAGTATAATCCCTATATACACTCTGACTGTCCGATGTCCACTACGATGTGACAGTTCCAGTTCAGGACAGTTCTGTAAGTGGTAATGTAAGATATAGTGCACGCTAGTGTATAAGTATAATCCCTATATACACTCTGGCTGTCCGATGTCCACTACGAAGTGACAGTTCCAGTTCAGGAGAGTTCGGTAAGTATTACTATAAGTTATAGTGCACGCTAGTGTATAAGTATAATCCCTATATACACTCTGGCTGTCCGATGTCCACTACGAAGTGACAGTTCCAGTTCAGGACAGTTCTGTAAGTGGTAATGTAAGATATAGTGCACGCTAGTGTAGTAGTATAATCCCTATATACACTCTGGCTGTCCGATGTCCACTACGAGGTGACAGTTCCAGTTCAGGACAGTTCTGTAAGTGGTAATGTAAGATATAGTGCACGCTAGTGTATTAGTATAATCCCTATATACACTCTGGCTGTCCGATGTCCACTACGAGGTGACAGTTCCAGTTCAGGACAGTTCTGTAAGTGGTAATGTAAGATATAGTGCACGCTAGTGTATTAGTATAATCCCTATATACACTCTGGCTGCCCGATGTCCACTACGAGGTGACAGTTCCAGTTCAGGAGAGTTCTGTAAGTGGTAATGTAAGATATAGTGCACGCTAGTGTATTAGTATAATCCCTATATACACTCTGGCTGTCCGATGTCCACTACGAGGTGACAGTTCCAGTTCAGGACAGTTCTGTAAGTGGTAATGTAAGATATAGTGCACGCTAGTGTATTAGTATAATCCCTATATACACTCTGGCTGCCCGATGTCCACTACGAGGTGACAGTTCCAGTTCAGGAGAGTTCTGTAAGTGGTAATGTAAGATATAGTGCACGCTAGTGTATTAGTATAATCCCTATATACACTCTGGCTGTCCGATGTCCACTACGAGGTGACAGTTCCAGTTCAGGACAGTTCTGTAAGTGGTAATGTAAGATATAGTGCACGCTAGTGTATTAGTATAATCCCTGTATTAATACACCTTGATAGATGTCACCTTGAAGTGGTTTCTAGTTGAAGGGACAAGCCTCAGTCTAGGCCAGAGGTCGGCAATTAGTCAAGTAACTTGTCAAAGTTACAATCAAAATCCCCAAAGTTTGATACGTCAGGTAGTTACCTTACACTTTGACGGAAAGTCCTCATACAATTATTTGATGTAAATGAAAGGACATATCTAGAACATCACACAGTATTGGGTTTTATTTAAATTAAATGCATTATAAATATTTTTAGGTATAATTTTGTGTATAAGGAATCCCTCATGTAGTGAATGTAAATACATATTACTAATACTCCATACTTGGTTTCTAATAATCGATTTTGTGCTCATAAATTAGGGTTTGATCCTCAATATATCCTAATTTCCATCCCTGCTCACGCTAGGTCTGTAATATAACATGTTATTATATACATAAGCTCTTAAAGTGTCCGTGTTCTATATTCACTAGTGCGTGTGTGACGTGATGTTTCTTGTATTATCTCTTGCGCTTGGATACATTTTATATAGTCTATACCGTATGCTATTAGTGTACCATTTAAATATGATTTCAAACTTTGAGAGGTATAGTCCATCACCACACGTTTTAGCCTTAATTTGTTAAGTATTATGATTTTTACGCTTGAACAAAATATTGAACTTTTAATTAGTAATAAAATTAAAGACGCACACGGGAGTGTATGATGATGAGTATATCTCTTCCCTGGGCTAACTTGAGGTGTATTCCACTACGTGGAGTACTGAAGCTGATCAGGCGGTGGTGCACGTCTGAACTGTACAAGTACGCACACGGGAGTGAATGATGATGAGTATATCTCTACCCTGGGCTAGCTTGAGGTGCATTCCACTACGTGGAGTACTGAAGCTGATCAGGCGGTGGTGTACGTCTGCACTGTACAATTACGCACACGGGAGTGAATGATGATGAGTATATATGTTCCCTGGGCTAGCTCGAGGTGTATTCCACTATGTGGAGTACTAAAGCTGATCAGGCGGTGGTTGCACGTCTGAAGTGTACAAATAGTGGTTAAGTCATTTTAAGAATTTATTAAGAAGAGGCAAACGAAGTAACAAGTAAGAAAGGAAGAAACAGTTTGAGAATTCAATTGGTGCATCTTAATTTTGTAAACCGGGAAAAGTTATGAAGCCGTTAATTGTCTTTTCAGCAATTTAATGTCGCGTCATTGGAAAAAAAATTAAGAACCACTTATTCGTCTCATTTACAGTCTCATTTCGTCTTTCTGAACAGGCGAATGTAACAGAGAGAAGTATTAAATGGACGAACATGAGGAATATATCTCAACAGAATGCCATAACAAGAGAGACCTTCGAACTCTATTGTCACTGACTTCTTGTCTTATTCTGAAAGACGCAGTGGCTTCATTTCCTTTTCTTTAGTTGTCAGAAAAGTATTTGTGACCACATGTCACATTATATCATTAGTGACTTTGAAGCAGTAGTACTTGTTTCTCTCTTTTACGAAACTTCTACCTACACTATAATAGAGATCAAAGGTCTCAAAACAAATCCGTCATAAATATAAATATTTGTGTAACAAAGGTCTTGCAATCTTGAGATTTTCAATTTTTCTCTTCAATATATTATTGTTTTTGATAAATTTCAGACCCACTTCCTCGTAAGTGGCAGAGCATTAACAAAAGTTAGTTTTTTCACTGCAAACACATTTCAGTATGGTTTCTCAACTACTTTAACCTATTGTATATTATTCAACGAACTTTAAAGATGTTAACCTATCACGTTAAATATATTGTAGACCCTTTGTTTCTGTTTTAATTTAATTGTTCACTTTCCGTTCTTAATCAAAAACATAAGTTGAACTACGCAATGGTATAAATCCCAAACACCGCCAGTGATCTAATAATTGACAAGTACACATCAGAACTAATCTCCTCTTCTAATGGCCATACTAACATACAGTTCTTTTTTTAACAGAAAAGAATACATTCAGATCTCGAAAAGTAGTGTTATAATAAAGTAAGATAAACGATTGCAGATATGCTGCCAGAATTTGCACACCAGAAACATAAGTATTGATGCAAACATCAATTATAAATCCGCGAAACGTATTGTTGTAGTTATGTAAAATATAACGATTGCTGCAATGCTGCCATGACTGGCACATCAGACACATAAGTATTGATGCAAACATTAATTATAAATCCGCGAAACGTAGTGTTGTAGTTATGTAAAATATAACGATTGCTGCAATGCTGCCAGGACTGGCACATCAGATACATAAGTATTGATGCAAACATCAATTATAAATCCGCGAAACGTAGTGTTGTAGTTATGTAAAATATAACGATTGCTGCAATGCTGCCAGGACTGGCACATCAGATACATAAGTATTGATGCAAAACATTAATTATAAATCCGCGAAACGTAGTGTTGTAGTTATGTAAAATATAACGATTGCTGCAATGCTGCCAGGACTGGCACACCAGAGACATAAATCTTGATGCAGTCATTAACTATCAATCCGGAAAAAAATATAAGTTAAAGACAAATCATTATTTAGAATACTTGAAAAAGATACAAAAAATATATAAAAGGACTCCAATAAAGAAAGAAACTTAATAGAAATTAACCGTTAACATTCTAAAACTGCCGGAATGGATTGGATATTCTAGAGGGAAACACCAGATGTGTATGTTTTGGCCTGGGCCTGAATTTTCCATCACAGTATTTTTCCGACAACCACAACTGTCAGTAATATCTACCCAGTACCACTTTTGGTCACGAAAAGAATGTGCTGGTTAATCAACAAAGACCTATATGTGTGTGAATTTTGTAAATAAAATATCAATCCTTGAATTTTTACAATAATAATAATAATCCAAATAATCGCAAATAACATCACTAGCACACACATTTTTGTGTAATACCGTCATTATATATATATATATATATATATATATATATATATATGTGTGTGTGTGTTTTTGGTGTTTTCCTTTATTAATTTTAAAACTCTTCTATATACGATTACATTGTCTCATGTTATTCTGTTCGTGAGAATATTTCAAAACTGCTTATTTATATAAATATTTTCGTTACTTGCCGAAACATACTCATGGTGATGTTTATGAAAGTTAATGGATGAATAAGTCAAATGGTTTTGTATATAATACATCCAGAATAATTATGAAGAGCGCTGGTGGTTGAATTTTAAAATGTGCAAATTAAACTGTCTCTATGAACAATATAAGATCCAAAAGAAAATCTCTCGCGCTAAATTGTAGGTCGAGAACATCATGACAATATTATTTAAAGTTGAAAATGTACCAGCCAAATGAATTATTTTCAAGTTTTCTTCAAAAGACCAGCTCGCCACATTTCAATGCTGCTAGGTCACAGACTCTAACTACCGCGAATCTCAATTAATTGAATCGCAGATATGCTCACATTATAGTATGGCGTGACACATTTATCGTCACTTTTTCTCTAGAGTGGTGGTCTAGATTAATTTGAAAAGGTTTAGGATCACGCCTTGGAATATTATTTTGTTTGTATGAAATCATTGGATTGCTCGATACAGTTTACATTGTTACATTTTCAACTCGAGGGGATGTAAACATTTTATTTCTGTCTGTCTGTCTGCCTGCACGATATTTTAAGAACGATATATATATATATATATTTTAAATTTTGCTTGAAACCTCGTTACTATATAGGCACAATCGAGTTCAATGATGGTGCTAATCAATCTATAGGACTTGGTTAAGCGTTAACAAGCTATACCTCAAGAATGGATTAAATTATAATATAGAAATGTGTTTTTTTCTCTCTATATATATTGAAGGCCCTTAATTACTTACTCACACCCTCACCTACTCATCACTTATTCTCTCGCTTCCCAGTATCTCAGAAACTTGAAATTTGTCATACGTATGCCTCTTGACTTAAGTAGAACTAAAGAATTTTCGTAAGGAAAAAACTACCGCAAGGTTGAAATGGGGTGCACCATTATAGGAACTTTATTTTTCCAACTTCTTTATGGTGTCATAAAGATCAAATTTCATACACTTTTCTTATCCTTTGGATAGACAAAAGAAGAACTTGAAGACCAACCATCCATTGAGGTTGAAATAGGTTTGTAACCCTAGAAAAACTATAGTTTATGTTTCCCCAATTTATTTATAATATCACACAGCATATATTTTCTTAATACCAGTAGTAAAACTTTTCCCAAAATCGTTAGCCACTCTAGTTTTGGTGAAAATCTGAAAGAATGATACAAAATTGTTACAATAATAAAACAATAATTAGTAAATAGTTATAATAAATACAAGTTTTAATAATATGAAACGATAATGTTTTCTCATATTGTATTTCTAATAGAGCACAAAGTAGGTCAAGGAGAGACTGTTAGTTAACTCCGCCTCATCAACAGACAGATAAGGTGACAGTGTGAGTGCGAGAGAGGAAAATTGGTGTAATGGCTCGTTACGGAGATTGCTATGGCAACAAACTGTTTTTCAGTAAAGCCTTTATCTTACACGTCTAGTGCTGTAGTTAGTAAGTTTGTATACGTTACATATGTATATAAGTTTGTGTATGTTCATGTATATATATAAAATAAAATTATACACTTTCTTTTGTTGTATATTCCGGTATACCTGTAACTAAAATAAAGCTTGATGACTTAATTTACTACACTGTACATTAAGCATGTAATTGTTGTGTGGATTTTTATTCTTCATTGTAATTAATGAAAACAATTGTGATAAAACTCTGATAGTGGGGAAAGTATAAAGCTATTATAAATTATATTTTAAGCATATTATTATAAATATAAGATATTTAAATTTAAAGATGCTGAAAATAATGCTAACATTAAGGTATTTACGTATGATCACGTATGGATTGTTTAATCGTATCATAATTTGCGTTTTAAAAGCTATTGAACTAATCTGAACTACTCATCCTATCTACTGAGTATTTTTAGTTTGTTGTTGCAAGTGTCATCTATCAGGTCCAAACCACGAAATACCTAAGTCTCGGTAGTGGGATGACTTCTTTTGCCAACTGCTTATAATACATATCCGCCTGTACACGTGAGGAAGCGGAGCTGTGCAGTGAGTGGCTGAGGCTCCTCCAATCAAAGATCTGTTTGGCTAAGAATCAATTAATTTAGCTCGTGATACACGTGTTTTTTGTATATGTGATCCAATACGTTATTTACATTTTCAGTTTATTGCTATGTATTGTTGTTTTTCTATTTATAAGCCTAACTATCCTAAATATATTATATTTCGAATGTAAAAAGGGTTATCTATAAATATATAAATAACATGAAATTAAATAGTCTCCTTACCTTAGGCTCTGTCATGTATTATGGTGTAGTAACTAATAATCCATCAATATAGCTTCCTTATCATAGGCTCTGTCTTGTATTATGGTGTAGTAACCCTCTGAACACTTTACGTTTAATATAACTTTATAAAACTCCGTGTAAAAATTACTGCTAAAAATGATTAATTTAGGAATTGTTTTTCTACCTATTGATGATGCCTATGTGTATCGTAAACTAATAAGTTTTATTTCAGTGAAGAACTACTATAATTACTTATGGGATGTATTCCACTCTAAACAAATGGACATGTCGAAGGCACGTATACAGGTGAGTAGAAGAGAATCTTGCTTCTCCAAATAATAAGAATGGTACTAGTACAATGTATTGGAATTGTAATTGGATACATTCGTCTTGGCACTGGATTCTTTCTCTTAGTTCACTAAAAGTCTTAACTTTTTTGCTCTAAACTTCGATCTTACAAATTGCTGTTGATGACAAGAACTGTCGGTAGAAGAATTTAAAATAAATGCAATTTTCAATAAACCCTTATACCTAAACAGATTACAACAAAAAAGAAGTTAGACATGGTGTGTAACTTAAAAAAAAAAAAAAAAAAAAAAAAAAACAATTTTCATATCTCATTTAGTCCATCTTATCAAATATTCTACAACAATTCATTGTACGATAGTGTTGCTCAAGTCATGGTTTTTATAATAATTTATAATATATATATATATATATATATATATATATATATATATATATATACATAAAAAAGTGTTAGTAGTCTATAAGTTAATTTTTATTTGTGGGTTTGATTTAAGTAATTGTCCTGTGCATATTCATTTAACTATATAATTGACTTTAAATTAAATCATATAATGTACCTATACTTATATTTATTTTGGTAATTTTTACTTGGATATATGCTTAAATATTGTTATATTTGAAATGAAAGTACAAAAATAATAGAATAATACACATACACTGCACAAAACAATTAATATGATAGAAGATTTACTAAAACAAATGAATTCTGAAACAGCAGTATGATAATAACTTGTATTCAGGTATTGTTGCAGCAGTGTTTGCCAACTCTCCATTTTCAATAAACTAAAAGCATTTCAATTGAAGAAGCATTTCAATTTTTAAAATCTGGTATCTCAGCCTACAATGTTTTGTACTGTAAATGTTTTGTTACTATTTATTTGACTGGATAATACACATTTAAACGTTTAGTTTTTAGGAAGAACGTTCATTTTATAAACTGATATTGCATTTCCGGTCTAGATTATAAAATTATTACCCATCCAATGAAGTTAATTAATGTACTTCAAATCCAAACAAAGCATGATTTTGAGACCGAATTTTGAATATTTGGTTTGATACCTCAGAAATGGGTGATCTAACAGGTCTAGGACGTATTTTATTAAATTTTTCAGTTCATGTTACATAAAATATAATAAACTGAACAACTATCTTTACGCCATGAAAACATCCCTTTCGCTTTATTTCCGATCTTTTCTACAAACTATTTCACTAGCCGTAGCTCGCTAACAAAGCGTTTCCGGACTTATGTTTATATGATTTTTTCATTATTTTGATGAGAAGAAACCTTCCGAGAAGTGTTCCGGGTAACTCTAGAAACACTTTATAGAGTAAGTTATATGAATACATGAATAAATTATGTTATCTCTATTGCTAATAAAACTGGTACCGATATCGATAATTTATTAGGAATTTTCCTGGACACTTAACCAAATTACGTGATCTGTTTTATAATTTAACAAAATAAGAATAAAAATGTATAAATCTAGCATTGATAAAAAAAACTAAAATTAAATGCCGACTTCTGCATCTGTGTGCCTTAAAATGTCCTAAAGGCAAACCCGAACAATAGTGTGATCCTTAAGAGTGTACATGAACTACTATGAAAATATATTATTATTATCAAATGTTTCATTTATAAAAATATCGTCATTACGTACAAGAAATAAACTTAAATAATGATATGCTATAATACCTAAAACACGAAAAAGAACAAATTAAAATCATTACAAATTATATAAAACTTCTAATATAAATTACCCTTGTATCACTGGATACAAGTAGTACCCTTAGCCAGCCTTTGAAAATGTACAATGAGATTATAAAGAACTTCAAATAAAAATTTATCATCCTGCATAAAAAAACTAAATATATATTTATACAGAAGGCAACTGATTATACAAATAACGATTTAAATTAAGAAAACATTGACGTAATATCGATTTATTTCATTTGGAAAACCGGATATTTATATTGAAAACGTAACGTGTTCCGTATCTATTACTAAAACATCTTCAGTTAATTGACATCTTATAAAACCACAACGAAAAGTACCACAAAATTTAATATATTCAGGTAATGTTATTATATTTTAAAGAAAATTTACAATTGGATAATTAGTATAAGAATGGAATATTACTATTGGATTTCAAGATAGGCCGAACTTAATTTTAAGTTTCCAGGAAAAATGTTTTTACTGACACTATTAATAACAACACACACCAATACTGTTGCAATGCCATGAACAATACATGTTAACAGTTGAAAGTTTACGTTATCAAAGCCAGTAATTGTTTTTTTCAACTTTCATGACCAAATTCTACCTCACCTTATTAGTTAGCATTATAAGGAACGACTGCAGATATGTGCGTAACGGTTGCAAAACCACAGGACGTACCGGACACGGTCGACACACCGATACGGCCTTTGTTTTTTTTGTTTATCTCATTAACGAAACCATTCTGCTCAGCGATAACAGTTCCATACGTCATCTCAATTTTTAAAACGTGTTTATTTTTACTAAAACCGCCCGGTAAAAATATTTATTATTTTTCATTGTTGGGATGGATCTCTCTCACGTTTAATTATTTTATTTGAGAAAATATAATATAATATATAGAAATTTTTTTTAAATAACTATACGTGTTTTTAAATGAGTAAAGAATTTTTTTGAAATGCTTGAATGCAATGTGTTCTTTACATAATTATATTTTTTTTGAATCTGCGTTTATCACTAAATCTTTCTTGTTACCCATGTACTCAGTGGCCTTTCTTTAAAATACTTATAACCCAATTAATGGTTTTAGTAATTTTACAATTGTAAATACTATACAATGTATTACATGACATATTCATCATCTTATTTTCCAAATATACTTCTACCTAGATAACTGAGGGTAGATTAACTCGTACTGAATTAAAAAATAAAAACACGTCTATCCAATGTATTAGGTTTATGACTGAAGAGAGAATAGTATGGCTATTACGTTAACACGTGGACTAAAATACAATGGACTGTCACGCCCAATACGCCCAAATGTTTTAACACAATCTATATCCCCACTTCGTTGAAAAATATGGTCAACACATGGTATCAGTACCTTATTTGGAACATTGTATTTATATAACAAGAATCAGCTTATAGATAGCAGGTCTGTTTTGCTGGAAATGAAATGGATAACTACTAAGGATTAATGAGTAAAATATATTACACAAACACACACAAATATATAAACATATTATATATATATATATATATATATATATATATATATATATATACATTTATTTCAGAGCTATCGTAGATTTATTTTCACATCTAAAATGGGTGTAGTAATGTACATACTAAAATCAAATATTACATATTTATCAAAAAATTATTCAGATATGTTAAGTTGTGAAGAAAACTAGACACTGCGCAATGTACAGAAAAATTGCCAATGAAAATCACAGAGAAGTTTGCTAACTGTAACAAATGAGGTTGTCGACACTGTAATATGTGAGGCAAACGTAAATGAGCTGGTTACCAACTGCAGACTGCAGCCAACAGAGTCGATACCACGTGGTTGACTCAGTCATTCGGCGCTCTGACCACCTTAGTCGAGACGAGGTACGGTTATGAGTTTGACTAGAAGAAGTGGAGAGAGGTATAATATGTCAAGGATCGATATTTTTCCCAAGCAAGACGGTGAGGTTTATAATTTTTAGCTTTATATATGTTGACGAATAAACTGATGAGATCTTCACATATTAAGAAGTCACTAGTGTGCATGTTGACGAACAGTAAGCTGTCCCCGAGAACACTGCAGTAAATCACTAACAATGGTGTTCGAAGGTCATGTAACTCAGATTGCTGGAACTACCTCTTGTAATGGCTTTCTGATACTGAGCCATCCATCTTGTGTCCGTCCATCTTCTCACTTCTTCAACTTTATCTGTTTATGGAATTGTCTTGCATAGCTTTGTATCTACAAGTATTTAATAGGTTTAAATCCTTTAAGAGGAAACGTAATTTAGTTTATAATAATTATATTATTAGTTTCAACGTTGGCGAAAAGTATGTTAAAAAGTTTTTATACTTCATTATTTATGTTAGGACTTTAAAATAGTTTATTTCTCGAAAGTTGTTTTGTACGAGTATATGTTAAGATTCTATGTCTTCTTGCTTATGTTGAACATTGCTTCAATTTAGTTCTAAAACACCAACTCAGTTAAAAGCAGGTAAACATATATGTTTAGGTTTAAAACGACTTTACATTTTTAGGAATAATATAATTCCTTTACTTTAACATGTATAGAATTAAACTTAGTTTCAGTTGTAAAATGTTCTATACCAAAGTTATCAAATGCTCTTTTATAAAACATAAGAGGCTACAAAACTTCTTTGTTTACAACTAAAAAATGACATGTTAACCCTATAGATAATTATAAAATTCAATATCATAGCAGAATAATTCATACACTCAACTTAAAACTGTTAAGGGTAACTTCGCCTGAACGTCTGCATAGTTATTTATTCTGACAAAATCGAAGATAAATGACGGAACAATTATGGGCTGGAGCCATTCCTGCTGTATTTGATGAAATACATGAGAGTATAATCTAAAATTTAAAATTAATCCAAAATACAGGACTGAAGCCTTTGTTTATTCCTTGCGGAATCAAGATTGGTTTCAACGGATGCCTCAAGCTGAGGCATGAATAGTCGAGTAACAACTATTCACAGAAAACTGAGACAATTTCTGACTAAATCACAAAGGCAGTAAGGCGAGAGTTTTCTGTCATTTTGACTGTGAGAAAATTTCTGTAGTTCACATAGTAGACGTATTAACACAATTATAATCAGACTGTTTGGTATTTTTGGACATAATCCGTAAAAACTTAGAGCTGGGTCTCCATGAACATGTGAAGCAAGTATGTACTCTGAATAGGGCAAAATAAAATTTTACCAAGCACTAAAAAATGTGTTAGAGATGGAGAAGATTAATACCCAACGTACCCAATGAAATTTGGCAAAGGATCAATGCTTATATAGTAAACGGTAATAAGTTAGTGTAAAAGGGTTACTTAGAAACTTTAACATTTTGATATTGAGGAATGTATGAAAGAGTTTGTTGCCACCAGATGATGTGTATACTAAAGATTAAAGTGTATCGTGATTCGATAAGTAATAAGTATTTTCTGGACCCCCGAAGAAAAACAGTTTAAAAGCATTACCCTTTGATGTTAGATAATGGACGTACATACTGAATTTCAAACGGAATTTAATATCCATTTAAATGTGAAGAAAACAATTTTCTGTTATATTGGCATTTGCTTTGACTATGTACAAAGTCGAAGAAGTTCATTTTCGTTGTTTGCAGCATATATCCTGAAATAAGTATTCTTGACATATAGTTAACTTAACGTAAGGTGAGCTAAATCTGTTCAAGGCGTAACAAAAAACAACAAAAAATACATAACAAACAAATATAACAAAAGTTTAACAAATTATTAATTATAACAAAAAATACAGACTGAATAGTTAGGAACAAAACCACTGCTCATATTAATATATTCGGTTTGCGTCTACGTTTTCTGTACTTATTCATTTCAAAATCTCCAAAAAGTAATAAAGTATTGGTCTGAAAATTGTAGGCAATGTAAGTTGTTATAAATAATATTAGCAAGTTAAACACGTTGTATTGTTTGTATTTTTAGTAATAATTTTACCTCCGTTACTCATACCATTTGAATCAAACGATAATTACATGGTGAAGAAATAGAACACCTTCCTGCAAAGCTTCGACTATTTTGAATACCAAGACTAATCTTAATAATATTAAACTCTAACTGTGTGGTAAAACTCATCAGAAAAGACTAAGGAAGTTAGGGAAAGAATAATGTTAAGAATTTCCAATGGGAACGTATCGTAATCTTCTGATACGAAATCTCTGAATTTTCTTATTTTCACATATAAAAGAGTCAATTGCTAAACAAGATCCTTGAGAGGAAACTTGGCAAACGACGCGAGTCTAACTTAAAGTTCTTGTTCCATCTATTTGTCTCCATTGATGAAATAAAAATATCGTAGTTCAGGTTCAACGTACGGCTCATGTTCCTTGAAACAGGAACTTCAGAATCACTTGTGGTTATAGATGTGTCTGCACTCCTGTAATGGTAACTTTGTAACGGTTACTGATTTGTGTTAAGAGTAACCATTACTTAAATCTAAGTTTCCGTTACCTTAGACTCTGTCAATTTTAAATTTACAGGTATAGATACGTGTAAATAGTAAGTTTTTCGATGTAACGGATGTTTACTTTGTAACAGGTTAAAGTGTTGTTACTGAGAGGGTACTCCCCATGTCTCTCTAACACCATAACACTAATTCTTTGCACTTTACAGGATATCCTCAATATAATGGTATTCTCTAACATGTATATATACTTGTAAATAGTAAGTTTTTCGATGTAACGGATGTTTACTTTGTAACAGGTTAAAGTGTTGTTACTGAGAGGGTACTCCCCATGTCGCTTCTAACACCATAACACTAATTCTTTGCACTTTACAGGATATCCTCAATCTAATGGTATTCTCTAACATGTATATATACTTGTAAATAGTAAGTTTTTCGATGTAACGGATGTTTACTTTGTAACAGGTTAAAGTGTTGTTACTGAGAGGGTACTCCCCATGTCGCTTCTAACACCATAACACTAATTCTTTGCACTTTACAGGATATCCTCAATCTAATGGTATTCTCTAACATGTATATATACTTGTAAATAGTAAGTTTTTCGATGTAACGGATGTTTACTTTGTAACAGGTTAAAGTGTTGTTACTGAGAGGGTACTCCCCATGTCTCTCTAACACCATAACACTAATTCTTTGCACTTTACAGGATATCCTCAATCTAATGGCATTCTCGAACGTAACATTTAAGTGGTTTATTAGTTCTTATTATTTCATGTTCTTAATAAAATTATTATATGCGCTAACTCTTTATAACTATTATTTTAAATATTTTAAAAGCAATACATTTGTGTGCTTCAAATCCAACATCTATACAGATATAAAAATTTAAATATAACATTTTTTATTGGGCATGCAACATTTTGTAAACATTCCAGTCGATCCATTTCTTACTATGTTAGTTTTACAGCCACAAATGTGAGGAAACTGCAGTCAAATAAATGCAATTGAAGTAGTTTCTTATCTTTATTATAACAAGTTCAGTTCAGTTCACAGTTTAAAAATCCATAATTTCTCAAAAAAATTTACAAAAACGTACAATTCCAAGTGTTTGGCACAGCACGCGTGGAAAAGATGTAATATAGTTTAATACATTAATTTACTAGGCTATCTGTACAGTTGGCGATGGGAGATCATTTGCCTAGAAAGCGCGGATAGAGAACGTTAAAACAAATGAGATGGAATCCAAGAACAATAGTGGAGCGTTCGTTTGTAGTGTCACCCCTAATACGTCGTATTCCTTCATTTACACCCGAGATCCGAACGTTCCTCTTGTATGTATAGATTCAAACATTCAGTAGTTGGTTAAACACATTAACATGTATTTATACGAAAGTGGTTGGTTTAGTATTGGTTTACATATGATTATACGAAACACGCTATGATTAAGAGAGCACGCTAGTTAGTCAGCTGTCGGTTACGCATCTGATTTTCCGCTTTAAACGTGAGGATAACGTTTGAACTGTGTTATAAATACAAATTCGTCGCAAACACATTATATCACTGTCATACATTATATGATAATGTATATAGTTAATGATAACTATCAAAAGTATTGTTATCTGTCAGTAACTAACTAGGATAAATGGATCTATTATTCAAGTCTAAACAAATTAAATGGTTTAGTTTTAATGATGTAAGGTTTGAAAGAATAATAGGATTTAGGACATTCGCCATCGTTATGTATCACAAAAAGGAATAACAGTACGTATCGAGTGTTGAAATTTATTCTCTTCTTCAGTGGCAGTCAGTAAACATATTTTTAGTAATTTAATTCATTAGGGTTCTTGTAGAAGGTGGTAGATTTAAATTTATAAATTGACGTTGCAAACACCAGAACAGAACAGCTGTGAAAAGTATAAATTAATTAAAGAACATTTTATAAATTACCAGTGCAACAAAGAGTAGAAATAAATAAGTACGCGTGTTTTATGAATGTTTAACTTTAATATTTTGTCTAAAACATATTGTGGTAAACTATATTATAGTATTATTGTATGACTATTTTAGATTATTTCCATATGGACTGTAAAAGCCCAGAAAAGGAGATAGTGACATGATTTTTTTACCTTGTAAGAAATCTTACTCATACATTGTTATCGCAACACGTTATGTCGTAGTTACGTTGTTCTTTATTGCCAACTATTTATTTAAGGCGATGGCGTAGTTTTCAAGGAACACAATTATAATTTCCAGCCATAAAATGAAAACATAACCACATCGATGTAAACATGCCTACCACCATGGACTCACCGCTTGTGTAACTACATGTATGTTCCATATTTGTCTGTCACTGTGTTTACTCTGCGCTAATCCTTGCATAACCACACCGAGGTAACATTTATAGCACCAATAATACAATACCAACACGGACTCACCACTTGTGTAACTACATCTATGTTCCACATTTGTCTGTCACTGTGTTTACTCTGCGCTAATCCTTGCATAACCACACCGAGGTAACATGTATAGCACCAATTATACAATACCAACACAGACTCACCGCTTGTGTAACTACATGTATGTTCCACATTTGTCTGTCACTGTGTTTACTCTGCGCTAATCCTTGCATAAACACACCGAGGTAACATGTATAGCACCAATTATACAATACCAACACGGACTCACCGCTTGTGTAACTACATGTATGTTCCACATTTTTCTGTCACTGTGTTTACTCTGAGCTAATCCTTACATAACCACATCGAGGTAACATGTTTACCACCAATTATACAATACCAACACGTACTCAACGCTTGTGTAACTACATGTATGTTCCACATTTGTCTGTCACTGTGTTTACTCTGCGCTAATCCTTGCATAACCACACCGAGGTAACATTTATAGCACCAATAATACAATACCAACACGGACTCACCACTTGTGTAACTACATGTATGTTCCACATTTGTCTGTCACTGTGTTTACTCTGCGCTAATCCTTGCATAACCACACCGAGGTAACATTTATAGCACCAATAATACAATACCAACACGGACTCACCACTTGTGTAACTACATCTATGTTCCACATTTGTCTGTCACTGTGTTTACTCTGCGCTAATCCTTGCATAACCACACCGAGGTAACATGTATAGCACCAATTATACAATACCAACACAGACTCACCGCTTGTGTAACTACATGTATGTTCCACATTTGTCTGTCACTGTGTTTACTCTGCGCTAATCCTTGCATAACCACATCGAGGTAACATGTATAGCACCAATTATACAATACCAACACAGACTCACCGCTTGTGTAACTACATGTATGTTCCACATTTGTCTGTCACTGTGTTTACTCTGCGCTAATCCTTGCATAACCACATCGAGGTAACATGTATAGCACCAATTATACAATACCAACACGGACTCACCGCTTGTGTAACTACATGTATGTTCCACATTTGTCTGTCACTGTGTTTACTCTGCGCTAATCCTTGCATAACCACATCGAGGTAACATGTATAGCACCAATTATACAATACCAACACGGACTCACCGCTTGTGTAACTACATGTATGTTCCACATTTGTCTGTCACTGTGTTTACTCTGCGCATATCCTTGCATAACCACATCGAGGTAACATTAGCCCGCTTATACAATACCAACACGGACTCACCGCTTGTGTAACTACACGTATGTTCCACATTTGTCTGTCACTGTGTTTACTCTGCGCATATCCTTGCATAATCTGCTTCCATTCCCGCTTATACAATACCAACACGGACTCACCGCTTGTGTAACTACACGTATGTTCCACATTTGTCTGTCACTGTGTTTACTCTGCGCTAATCATTGCATAACCACATCGAGGTAACATGTATAGCACCAATTATACACTACCAACACGGACTCACCGCTTGTGTAACTACATGTATGTTCCACATTTGTCTGTCACTGTGTTTACTCTGCGCTAATCCTTGCATAACCACATCGAGGTAACATGTATAGCACCAATTATACAATACCAACACAGACTCACCGCTTGTGTAACTACATGTATGTTCCACATTTGTCTGTCACTGTGTTTACTCTGCGCTAATCCTTGCATAATCTGCTTCCATTCCCGCTGAGCACCGCGACCGTTCAGGGCGATGTTTACTCAAGGTGTGCAATTCACAAATGGTGGTTTTAAACCTAAGTAATTGTTTCCTTTACACATCTTTGTTCTTAAACTAAAAAAGGTCTGTTCCACAATGGTTGTTTCTTCTCTGCTAAAATTATTTATTTTTTTAATCTATTTCATTAATCTTTCTTTAATAATAAAATTTAGGGCTTATATTTAAGTCCAAAATTATACCATAAATAATAACAAAAATAAACGTCTCTAACTAGGTGAACCTCAACCTAGGTGGGGTTGAAACATTGCAAATAATATCAAATCATTAATTAATGTGGGTAAATACATGGAATATATCGGAGTTTCTACACATATAGTCTAAAAGTTGTTCTTGAAAATCTTAGCCGCCGAATTTTTTTGGATCACTTCAGACGGACGTGGCCTCAAGATTCCAGGAGTCAAGTCTGTGTCAGTGAGAGATTGTAGACACTGAAGGTGGAATGGAGATAAAATCAACATTCGTAAATGATATGTTTTATGTTCTGGATATTTACTACTTAGCAAAGGAGTAAAACAAATGGATAAAATATTTTTACATGCCTCCAAATATGAGACTATGAGATACGTACGTCATATGCTAATTATGGCAAAGTTAAACAGTAATGAGAAATACAGAATATGAGAATCTTTAATCACTCGTAACATGGTCATGAGGAGTGTTTCACACTCACAGTTGTACAGTTTGGGAAGATCAAACATCTGTATCCAAACAGAAAAATCAATATTGGTTACAACGCATTTTACACAGTAAGGTTTTTTAAAATGATGCCTAGTGTGGTTTTCGTATAACATCAGCATATAACTATACGCAAAGCTCAATATTGTTTTCAAAGTGTATCATACAACCTAGTGTTTACCCACATACCGACTAATGTTGTTAATCAACATCATACAGAAGCTACATGAAAAGTGCAAAATTAGTTACAAAGCGAACTGTATGACGGACAGTTTACTCACGTACCGATAATGTGGTTTATTTGTGAACATCATACAGAAGCTACATGAAAAGTACAACATTAGTTACAAAGTGAACTGTATAACGGACAGTTTACTCACGTACCGATAATGTGGTTTATTTGTGGACATAATAAAGAAGCTACATGAAAAATACAAAATTAGTTACAAAGCGAACTGTATAACGGACAGTTTACTCACGTACCGATAATGTGGTTTATTTGTGAACATCATACAGAAGCTACATGAAAAATACAAAATTAGTTACAAAGCGAACTGTATAACGGACAGTTTACTCACGTACCGATAATGTGGTTTATTTGTGAACATCATACAGAAGCTACATGAAAAGTACAAAATTAGTTACAAAGCGAACTGTATAACGGACAGTTTACTCACGTACCGATAATGTGGTTTATTTGTGAACATCATACAGAAGCTACATGAAAAGTACAACATTAGTTACAAAGCGAACTGTATAACGGACAGTTTACTCACGTACCGATAATGTGGTTTATTTGTGGACATAATAAAGAAGCTACATGAAAAATACAAAATTAGTTACAAAGCGAACTGTATAACGGACAGTTTACTCACGTACCGATAATGTGTTTTATTTGTGAACATCATACAGAAGCTACATGAAAAATACAAAATTAGTTACAAAGCGAACTGTATAACGGACAGTTTACTCACGTACCGATAATGTGGTTTATTTGTGGACATAATAAAGAAGCTACATGAAAAATACAAAATTAGTTACAAAGCGAACTGTATAACGGACAGTTTACTCACGTACCGATAATGTGTTTTATTTGTGAACATCATACAGAAGCTACATGAAAAATACAAAATTAGTTACAAAGCGAACTGTATAACGGACAGTTTACTCACGTACCGATAATGTGGTTTATTTGTGAACATCATACAGAAGCTACATGAAAAATACAAAATTAGTTACAAAGCGAACTGTATAACGGACAGTTTACTCACGTACCGAATAATGTGGTTTGTTTGTGAACATCATTCAGTAGCTATATGGAAAGCTCAACCTTTAGTTACAAAGGAATTCGTATAAAGTATTGTTTGTTAACATGATAAATAGTGTGGTTTGGTTATGAACATCAGCCCATATCCACACAGAAAGCTCAAAATTAGAAACAAAGTTAACCGTATAATGCAGTGTTTGTTTACGTGATAAATAATGTGGTTTGTCCATGATTACAGAATGCTCCAACTATATTCTCGTCATAATCTTCCTCTCTCACGTTGACATTACAACAAATAGATTTTTAACAATCTATTATACAATTTCTAACTCTTAACTCCCTTAGCTTCACCATTCGGGTCTGCCATAGGTCCTTTCTATTTATATATCATATAAAAGCGAACTGAATTATGAATTTTTTTAAATTTATGTTCTGGAGATTTATATTTACAAATTCTCTCCAACTGACAATTTTGTATGAAAAATTACTAACTATTTATGTAAATTTACTGCTTAACATAGATTCGGTACAATGGAAGAAGTCATGGTAAGAAATGAAATTTAAATTTACACCGGATCGAAAGACCATGTTATATTTTTATATACACAGTCAGGCATTTGGAATCTGGAGATATTGGGGTTTTCAATGCTGTGTTTACTGAATAGACAACAAATAATGGCTCATATCAAGACGAGGACAGTAATTTGTATAAATAATTAATGTACCACTCAAATCATTTCACATTAATATACATTTGTATAGCAATGTGTACAGAAAACTTATGGCAGAACTTTGTACACTGCCGTCACTGAACTTTTTAATTATTCATAAGGTATAAGTTTACAATTATAAGGTTTTATAATTTGGTATCACAATAGGATAATCTGACTTAACAACAATGCTACTTTAAGGAGTTAAAAGTAATATGTTGCATAGTTTAAGTTACCTCGCAAGATGTTGGGAGTCGACTATGACGGCTGCCGCTCCACGGAGACGTACAATAATTAGTCAGTTGTCCGGGGGCTACGCGATAATGGCTCACTACGAACAGTCCTCCAACAAATTGACCTTTTGTCTCAAAAACCATGCTTTTACTCTTGCATATCTCATACACCTTTTTATGCAAACAAAAACACTTAGGATTTCTTAATAAATTTTCACAAACAATAAACAATATTTCTTCAATGACTTCAATAGACAAGATGCGTGTCACATGAATCAACGATGCATAATGAAATGAAACTAAACAATCCCTGTATAGGTTTGTACTGATCTTGATTATAAATATACGTAACGTATTAAGGTACTGTACAAAAACTGCATACTGTCTAATACATACCGTCAGCTTTAGTTAATACATTCACCGCTGCTATGTATTGAGTAATAATACCAGCATGCATGGTGGGATACAAAGATTAACTTCATTTTAAATGCTTGTCGGATAAATATGCTTATTCATTTTCAAATAAACATTTTCTACACATAAGTTATAGTATATTTTAAGGTAATCAATCTATTCATTTCTCTACATTATTGATCCACTTTTCTTCATTTTTAATTACGATTATATTTATTCTACTACTTAAGTTCTAATTATAACAAATAATCTATAAACTTTTATTTATATATTTTTTACTATATATGCCATTTGTTTAGGCTTTGTGCTATATACACAGTGTTACTCTGATATAATTACAATAAGCAAATGTGTAATTATTTACATATGGAACACTTTAAAAGCATGTTATAGTTATATTTTAGTGTAGTATTTATTTTTTTTTTATACTTAATCATAAACAATTGGGCTTAATTTGCTCTTCAAGTTGCCTTTCATAAAATTTTGAGGATCTTGAATATAATTTAAATACATGTGTAATACCCTTCTTCTGACTTTTCTCTTTTTATTCCAATATCGAGAATTCCACTCCATTGTTCTCTTTTTCTAATACTCTTGCTCATTTCTATGGTATTAAAAATAACTATAAAGTTGGCATAAATAATATTACTTCATTCCGTTCTTTATTTTCTTATGTATTAAAAATGTATTAAATATCTTCCCCACCTAATGAAGGGGATAGATTCCAATCCTCGAAATGTTGTATTGTACCTTTTGTAACCTATAAAGATGGCAAAACTCTTAAATCCTTTTATCTATTAAAAAAGAGTTATATTAAAAGTAGAAGTTACATTTCTTGTACATTTCATTAATAAATAGCTGAATTCTATAAAATTATTTTTAGTTACAGTAATTTATTTAATTTGTTTTTTAGAACAGTTCTCGTTTATTTTTAAATAAGTAACGACTTTGTTACCACTAGGATAATATTACACAGCTCTCTAAGTAATAAAATACACCAAAGGCTTTAACGCATCTGTATTCCATGCCTGTGTCTAATATCCCCAGACAGCTGGTGTGGTAAACACCCGGGCTTTTCCGTGGGACATTAACTTTTATAGCATTGTTATAATTATTTCTTTAGTATACCGTACTATAATAATAAACTTTAAACATCGTTTTTTACTTTCTTACGGGTTATATTTATGTAATTGGTATAGAACGATATAAGGTATGGAACAAATTGTATATTACATTTCTTGAAATTTACTTCCCTCATGGTATAATACATTAAATAGAGATGTGTTTGTTAAAGCTAACAAGGTTTTTTTCCACCGGATATCAAATTCCCGGTGAGACAGGAAGTTGTACTTCCTTAGTTTGTGATATTATTATATCACAGTCTTTTCATAACTCTTAAAACCAAATATGTTCAATTTACAATACTTTTCACTGAATCAGCTAAGTTTAGTTCGGTACACAAATCTGATTGTAAAGAGGCCGTAAATTTACAACCCGTTACATTTGTGAAATTTAATAAAATTACAGTTCTTTTGGAAACTGATGAACCGTCTAATGTAAGGATTACATTAAAAAACTATTTTGTTTTTTGTACAATTCAAAACGGATTTTAAGAGTGTTTAAACAGCTAATAAAAACATTATGTTTATTATCATTTTAGATGTCTTTTTAGGATACAATAAACAATGTATATAAAATCTGCAATTTAAACCAATAACATAAAACACGTTATATGCGTTTTAATTAAAGTGTGGGATTCTGGTAGTTAGGTATATTTAATTGGTGATAATCCCTATGAAAAAAGTTGCTATATACGTCACTAGCTACACATATCACTATTTGATTGTGTTTATAATAAAGGGTAACTTATGAAGAGTAAACGAGTAACTTGATAACCCATATGTGTTTTGAGTGTTAAAATCATGAATTGAAATATGAATTATCGAAACGATTTTTGAATTGTAGTAATTTCATTATACGTTTTTAGGTTTCAAAAATCTGTTTTTGGATTACGATACAAGTAGCAACAGTGATTGTCTTTATCACAAACCAAATTCCTTTTTTTAGTGTATTTCTTTAGGAAGCCATGCAGTATTTTGACAATCACAATTAGGAGAATTGGTGTGACACAGTGTGGCAAAACTGAAGTTAAGAGTACTATTCAATCATCAGTAACTCTGCCTCAAAGCCTAAATCTAAGAGTTAGTTGTATTGCTATAATGCATAAATTGATTTAAATAAAAATAATTACTGTATCCCTAGTTTTAATATATAATAATTAAGCAGTTTCCCAATATGGAATTATGTTTGTCTTTCCTAATCCATTGAAAATGTACTAAAATATAACAATACTAAAATATGCCTTGTTATACAAGGTCACTACTGGATGTAAGAAATTGGAATTTAATAATAAAGATTTCTCTTCAGCATGCCGCAGATGCGTGAAACAATATCATTCGCATAAGTTAAGAGCTGGTCATGAGAAGTGTATGGCAACAGAACACATTAACTTCATGGCGTATTAAATTTCACTGGTTTATCTATTTATTATACACATTCCTGTAAATCAGTATGTTAAAATTACGCTTGAAATGCAATTTTGTTAACTGTTTTACTGCAATAAAGAATTATTATTTATTATTATTATTATTATTTAGTTATTTAAATTATCTTTGAGAGTCACATATGGTATATTGTCACACATGTTATATTGTATGACAGAGCTATAACATAAAGCATTAAAACAGGTTCTTTAACGTGCTCTTGTAAGTTTTATATTAATAGGACACATTATATCCATGGCGTATTAAATTCCATTGGATTATCTTATTTATTACACAGATTGCTTAAGTTGTCCTTGAGAGTCATGAACCCTTTTCAAATGCATTTTTTATAAACCGTATGATTGATTTTATTTATTATTGTATGTGGTTATAATAATTTTCTAATTTTACTTATATTTATTATATTTTAAATTAAGAATACTTGAAATTTATTAGACATACTCTTATTACTACGTTTAAGTAAGCAATCTCTACACGACTTGATACCTTGGACACTGATACATGGAAGTAATGTAGGTGGCCTTAGAGTATTATACGGTAACTCCACACTCAGAGCACTATAAACTAGTGCCTTATGTGATGTACTATAATATACTTAGTATACAATTATTTCTCCATGAAAATATTACTAAACTTCTTTCGTTAAAAACATAGGAACATAGCACAATGATTGTAAAAAATATCGAGCGACCGATCATGTTTAGTTTTCCTGCGCCACTTTCATTAAAGTTAGAAATCCACTGAAAATTCACCTATGACTCCTAAATTTGTTTAAATTTCTAATACTCGAAATATTTTTATGGTAATTTAAAGCAACAGGGAAACCGACTGAATTCATTACCTACTTAATATATAATGAGAAAAACGCAAAACATAACATTTCTCCACTCAAAGGCGATATCTATCCGACCAGTTTATTTTCTCTAGTAAATAGTCACTAAAACATTGCAGAGCCTTATTGTTGCCTGGAGGAGGCTACGTCAGCAGAGCTGTAGGTGGGTGGATCAGTTGATACTGTACAACGCTTAGAGTTCTAGTCGTCTCTTCCATCTAGTAAATGTTAATAATTTATTATGTTGAACTTTATATGGTTGCCTCATACAAGCCTATTGTCTGTGGATTTAGTTGGTATTGTGACAGAGACAATGTCCGTGTATTGTTGACGGACTCTTCTCATTATTGCTTCATTGAACTTAAATGAACACACAATAATACATTGGTTTTTAAATGGAAATTGTATCGCAAAATTTCGATTCGATTTGATAATATTTTACAGTAGTAATATAGGAAACAATTTTTCTACAAAAATTTCGTATTTATAGTTTTTTAAAGGTGTTTTTTTATTAGTAAATATTTACTAATTCCAGAGTTTCAAAGCAATAAGGATCGCTATGTAGAAATAGAATCTTAATTGATATTCACCACTGCTTTTCTCACACTCGTTGTCTCGTTATAATAGTGTGTCACTAAAAAGACTTCTTACTTCATACAACTTAAATGTATACCATTTTACGATTGGGGTTTTCACAATACATGAATGAGACATATCTAACAGATATTTAGACACTTTACATAGCACATCAGTATAATGCCAAATTGTAACTGTCACGATTTTGAGGCTTTCAGTGTTTACTATTATTTGTGAAGAATACACATCTCCAATCTGTGTATAAGTGCTATAGAGTTACCAACATCGCGTTAAACCTCAAGCAGAATGTTGTAGGTATAAAGTATGTATTGGTCACTCTAAGTTGTATATACAGCATGTATTTTCTGACAATAGGGAGATAGATTATATTCAAATCCTTCAATCCCATTTATCCTTCGTGGTTTCCATGATTGCTTGATTATGATCAAAATAAGTTAAAACCGTATAACAATTGTTTGACAAATATTAAAGTAAATAGAATAATTTTAATTTACAGATGATTGATGACTCTTACAGCGCTTATGTGGTAGGTACTCATATTGGTTTGGAAATCATACTCTTCTCGTTGGATCATCATTATTAATGGGGAAAGAAGCTAATAGCAATGTTTATATCTTTATCAAAAACAGATTATGAATTTAACACGTACGTTACCAGAGGTTACTTTAGTAGTAGAAGAATTATGAGTAGTATTAGTAGTATTACGTGTATATATTCTTAATCGGAGAATCAAAGCAATATTAACTTAATATCACGAGCTGAATTATTATTACATAATAAGTGTGTTGGCTAAAATGCTAAGAACATCGACCTTAGAATTCCTACACGCTGTATAAACTAACTTAGTTGTTACTTAAGTCATTTATCATGAATATTGGAGAGAAATTCGTGGTATTTCACGAGTCTTATTAAAACTGTTTCACTCTCAGACATGAGGGCTTCAAACTCTGCCTTTTAACTTAAATATAAGATGAGTCAGAAGATTCGATTATTTTTCCCTGATTATTGCCATTTAGAATGTAATTGAAAAGGAACAAGCCCATGGAGTTTGTTTTTCAGTAGGAAATTGAGATGGGAAGTTTTATTGTAACTGCTAGTTCATAATATAACTTTAATTTTTTAATGATCCACATACACTGACGTTGGAAAAACACACACAACATTCTGCACAACAACAAATACAACACGTGTTATCAATGTAATAGTTGTAGATAAAGCATATCACGTGTCATTAAACCTGACAGACCACAGCGTGTAAATACTCTATCATCGTACGTAATGTGCCGGTTAACATCTACATGACAGATTACTGTTGTTCAACACAACCACATGAATATGGATTATTGAAATTGTGTTTGTTGCTTTCATCCAGTATTTTATGTGTGAATGAATAATCATTAATATCTCTTTGAATTTTTACTATAAGAATATTGAAAATACATTTTTAATTTATTACATTAAATTTACTATTTTCAGTCAAGGAGCCATTCTGTAAGCACATTACATTTTCATTATATAAGCACACAATCAAGTTTTTAGTGAAATCGACAGAGTAATTTCTCCTAAGAAAGAAATAATGACGGTAGTTTGGATTGATCTGGAAATGAAAGACTATAAAAAAATTAAATGTATACAACATTTTTTTATGAATTAAAATTTTGTTAAATTCATACATTTGTAACTAACCATCAGACAGGAAAATTATAACAACTTCCACCAAACCTATATAGACTTAAGTTTTTGGATAATAATCCCAACTTTGAAGTTTGGTTTTTTTCCCATAGTCTAACGCTGAGCAACAGTTATTCACATATCTCACAGTTGGTTTTAAAGTTTGTTATAAACGTTGGATGATTTAAAAGGACTCTAATCCTAGAGTCATTATCATTCATTCATATTTTCATCATTATCATTTTACATAACGTGACCATTTTACATGGTGGTGGTAAGTTCTTTTAGTTTAGAAGTTTGTGCAGGTCTATCATTGGTTTATGGCCAATGTCCTATTATCCATTTAGTCGGTTTCACGTGTAACTAGCTAATAAAGTAAGATCTAAAGAAAACATATTTTAATATTTACAACCCGTTCGAAAATATCCCATATCGACCCCTATCGAAACCTGACGGGAATAACGATATGTTTCTTCCTTTCTACCGACTTTACTAAAAACTAGGTTGGGTGATTAAACAATAGAATTTGGTCTTTAGCCCTGGACTATAGTATTAATATAAATGAATTAATTACCTTATTATACTACTATATTATACTGGTATTGTTATATGTATACGTAATAGCTCTGCGACGCAACATGAAGATTTCCTATTGATAAACTCTTTATAAATATAATTCTTTACTCTAAGTTTGTTTAGTTTTTAATGTAACACTTAGCGATACATGTATATATTTATGATTTTCGTTAATTGTTTTCAATCAAATTTTTACTTTTAACACTATGAATTCTTTACAGGTATGGGTCATTTAAAACTAATAGTGACGCCACTCAAACCTATGCCGCTCGTTGACGATATAGCCTCCTCCGTTGAGCGTTAGTGAAGGCGACACCAAAATGATCAATCTGAATGCGAATATATACTACTAAAATTACCACGAAGTACTTTTGATAATGACTCGTAAGTTTGGTATTTACTTTATTTAATTTGCTTGAAAGGTTTACTAAAATAAAATCGTATTATCATTTATGAAAAACTATCTAGGGAAAATACTTGGAGATAAATCATACTATATTTAGTTCATTCATATCTATCTTCTAAGCATTTGCGTGGTAAGTAATTCTATTATAACGGGTGAAATCGTACAATAATAATCGGATAATCTCAGTAAACCTAAATCTTGATGTGCAACGAAAATTTTCATTGTTTGTCTGCTTGTCTATATTGTGTATGCAGTGTTTACAGATGAAGTATTATTTACCAGATTATCGCTTAACTCGGCATAACCTTTTCTGTTGTAAATAGAAATAATTAATTATTTATTTAGGCTAACTAGACCTAAGCGGGCAGACCACCACAGTGCAGATTGTACTCAGGAAGTACTGTATTAACTAAAAGATTTCAACTTGAAGAGATTTTGAAAATTGGAAAAAGTTAGTTTTTACGTTGATTTCAAGATCAAGGTCACGTTTTTATCAGAAACGCACACACAGGACGTTGCGAGCATCTACATTCATATCAAAGACGTTACCGAAAAATAGGACGTTTTTCAGATCTCAGGTGTTAAGATATTTCAAAATATTGAATAATACACACCATATAATATCTTTACATGAATGAATTTCACATTATCAAATAAAGCTGTGATTAAATATTACACTAGAGTGTCTGCGAAGTATCGGTGTCGTTGTTATATTTTCAACGATACATCTAGCAGACAATACACGTCATTCATCTACAATACAACCAACCGTGTGAGAAACGAACAACGAGAGATAACCACAATACAGTTATATTTACTCCGATACCATAATATCTCTGTAATACTATTATATTATTGAATAACAATATAATTTCAGCAAAATGTGTATATTTAACAGTTATTATTACTGTTACTTTTTATTTTTTCTGGGTATTTTCTTACTCTATGCTAAACAGCGGTTGCAGGAAATATTGAAATAATAACTGTTACTATTAAGCATACTCTATGATTTCACACTAAAAAAAATTAAAAATCAGGAATTAAGAGTAAAATTAAACATAATGTTGTCTTGTCATAAGACAGTTTTTACATCTAACAGTTGATTACATTTGACTGAGTCTTTCAATTAATATTTGGGCACTTTAGAGGCCAAGATGGAAGTTTTGGTACTATACCGACCAGTGGGGTGTATAACGAAGGGATTTTTGAAATAAGAATAAGCCTGTATTCATCCCAGGTATTCTAAGAATATCCTTGCAAAATTTCAGTACAATCACTTGAATGATGTATACGTGAAAGAAAAACAAACAAATGAAGGCACTTTTGTATTTACAATATTATTAGGATTAGGATTAATTATCTATCAGTAGACCCATTTCACCATGGCACTACTGGACTAATTACAGGCTCCTGAGGAACTCGTTGATGTTTATTTTACGATATTAACAGTCACAAGTATTATAAATACAGTTAAACAGTTTCATTGTAGTTTCCTTTCATGAATGAGATCTTGTTGTTTTATGAAAGAAAATTTTCACTCCAATAGACCTAAAGATAAGAAATCCAATTTGTTAAGTCATCTGATATTCAAAAGCGATATTGTCTAGCAAACAATTGACGACACCATGGCAACACTCTTCTAGCACAAACTCATCGTTAACTACATCTCTTTGTGTGTTGTAGAGTAGTAGTTTCTAATTAGATTTTCACAACTGTCATAATTAAACCTGTACATTTCAATGAAATATACATTAGAGTATTGACACGAAATCAACTACGCAGAAATAACATGCGATTCGAAAAAAGGATTAAATTCATCAATTCTTTTTAACATTGTTATTATTTTATAGCCATTTCTAAATTATTATATGTAAATAAATTTTGATTACATTGAGCACATCTTAGATATATGTTTTAAATCAAATTTAAATAACAGAGCAATGAGATAACTAGTAAGAATAAGTGAATTTGAATTATAATTTATAATGTATCCTATAAGGACATTCTCAGAATTTAAGAGAGGTATTGAATGCACACTGAAGATGGCTGTATGCCGAAACTAACGTTTTAAAAATATATTTTGATTAACTATATACTAAATGTAAAGAACTAAAAGAGATATAATACAATACGATTTATGCTGCAATTGTAGAATTTTATTAATGACCACAATTCTCGTATTTCATATTTTATTGGCGAAAGCGAACACTGCAACGCGATGTTAAATCTGGTTATGGAAAACAAGTACAACGTATGTAGTTTGAAAGATTATCAGTACTTTATTGCTTATATTGAAATCACCCGACCCTTTACGAAAAGAACGAATATATTTCTAGTAATAATTTGTTATTGTTTAATCGCCAAAGTTAACAGCTAAAAACAGCTAATAGTGTTCAGCAGTTTTATTAATTAGAAAAGTTTTAAAATAATTTTGAATACCTCGTAATGGTACACTTTTGATTTAAGATTTGTAAAACTCTAAGGTTTTCACAGCACCTGTCAAATACGAAATCTTATGTGATATTGAAACAAGAAGATCTTTTCGTTGCGTTACTTTTGTATTTAGACTTTTTAGTTAATGATCGTCGTCAAAGTAACACTCAGTCTAATCCATTTTTTAAATTATACATCATATATTAATATCAAGTGTGTAAAGTAACAGTATAGTATAAAATACAAAGCAAGTAATGAATTTTAAGGAATATTTTGTGGTATTCTGTTTGAATATTTTTCATTTTCAAGCCATGCTTGCTTACGTTCGTTGGTTTAAAGTAATACATTTTCTCTAGGTTTATGTACTTATTTTTAATACATTAAAAGCCTAACATTTTTATTTCATAATGAATACAGTACTTGATTCCAGTGAATGAGACGGAACATTCTACCATTCTTGAGCACATATTCAATATCCTTGATGCGATACTTAAAGTTTGTTCCATAAATGTTGCATCGTTTAGGGCAAACAAAGAGTTAGTATATTTTACCACGAATTCTTTATAATGCTTTTCCTCAACAGTCTTAAATTGTTAAACCGAATACGTAAGTATGTAAGAACTGCTGACCCCCACTAATTGTTAGCCCCCTCCATATCTAGAGAGTCATGTACTCGTGTTTTTATATATTATATATGTTATATACAATGTTCCTAACTTAGCAGTAAAGGTACTGAAGTGGTCTGTGTGTTTTAGACGTTATTTTTTATTTACTGAGCTGACATACGAATTATTTTTGTTATTCCTTTATGTTGTTTAAACTTTAGTAAGGGATACTCATAAAATATGATGTACCAAAATTAAATCCTCAGACCAGATCTCACATTTTCCGGACGAGATTGCAACCATTACACCACGGAGCCCTTACTTTCGTATATGAATTAAGTATTTCATGGAAGAGGAGGAGTAGTCTGTGTCTATTCTCGTCTACTTCATTCAGTATAATAAATCATATATTACGAACACTATAAATGCTGCCAGTTAAACCAAGATTTACCTGACATTATATATATATATATATATATATATATATCATTTGGACAGATTGCTAGATAGAAAACCACTATTTTCCAGGGGTCTTTCAAAACGAATTTAGTTTTTAATCGATCATGCCAAAGGTTTTAACAAAATATTTGTAACTGAGCTGTCTTACATTTATTACGGATAACGCAGTGATCAATAATTTAAAATTAAAGTTATTCCCTGTTCCCAAATCATACATTATAAATGCTGTAATATTAATTTGAACTATTAACCAAAATATGGGAACCACATATTCCAGTGTTGTCTGTTTAAACACAAATCTGGGTTATAAAGCTCACTACAGTCGGTGGAAATACATCAAACAGTAACTAAAGAACCGCTGTAAAGATATAATCTCCTGTTTGAAGTCGGTTTAAAAAGCGTAAATTAATTTTCATACACAGAAAATTATTTCCTTTAAACTAATTCAAAACAAAGAAAAGACCTTTTGTGTTCCCGAGCTACAAGATCAAGTTGATGTCCTCTCTCGAGAACTGAATTACTTTACCTCTAAAAGCCTGTAGGCTCCTTGTGTACTCCAGCTTTAGGAAATCTACATTCCTCAGCCTATATAGGTAACAGACTACACAGCCTATAGTCTACTAGTTAACAGACTACATATTCCGCATAGCCTAGTAGTTAACAAACTACAGTTAACTAAGTAACTTTGGGTACAACGACACAACCATTGTAGAAAAGCAGTTTTCAGCACAAGTCTCGCTAATGTCACAATTACAACTACATTTCATTTTTTCTGAGAAACGCGGCAGGGAATATTTGCATGTAGCCAACAAGGAAAGAGAGATAACTGATAATGGAAGAACATGAAAACGCAATTTATCTCTAGGAAGAGTCTCATTATTTCACATCTTCCTCGGAGGATTATTTAACAGCCAGTGTCCGATAAAAGTTTATTTTTATTTGCCAAAATGGTTTTAATAAAAATTATTAAAATTGAGTAAACGAATCATATTTCTAACTTGCTTAAATTTGTTAAAAATTTTAAAATATTCTTATACGAAATTTAACCAAGAATTGATATAATTTAGAATTTAATTTACATTTAAGATACAATTATTGTGACGTCTTGACTTGTAAGAAACAATATCGTATTATTCATCTCTATAGGTAAATAATCTATATTGATATTGAAATATTGAACTCACTTAAAATATAATATTGTAAGACGTTTGCTTGAAAGAGTTCTCTAGGGTACAGAACAATAACTCGGATCGTAACAAAGTTATTAAAGAACATCTTTTATTTTGTAATCCTTAGGAAAATAAGCTTGCTTCTTTAGCAATGATAAAACAGTATTGAATGTTATATCCAATAAACTAAGAGTAAAGTCGTTGTTCATGTGAATAGAAATTATTGTCTGTGTTTTGGAAGACGGAGTTTCCCTTCAATTAACGGAATGTCTCATTGAATTTTGAGATAACTATTATTTTATTTGAAAAAGGATGAAGTATCCTAAATAATAAACAACTTTGTAATAAACTCTATTCTAATTCAATATACACCATTTAAATAATGGAGAATGGACAGTAATTAGACAACTTCGATAATTTTTAAATATAAATAATTATCGTTATACAATAACAAGTTAAAAAAACGTTTTCTGTTACTTATTCTTTTTTTTCTTTCAGGTATTATTCTTAAGATTTATCCATATTTTTTGGAACTTATTTACAATTTGCATATTTTCCGGTTTGGTGTTTGAAATTGCTTCGAATATTCTCCAACTGGTATTCTCTCTAAATTTTGTTTCCATGTTTCTCTGTAGATATTTTATTATAAATTTCTCTGTATATTGTCGATATTAAGGTAATGGCTTATATCTTCGTTGCTTAATCTGTAGTCATATAATCAATAGTAACTTTATATTTATCAAGAATTTCATTTGTTATAACATGTTATAACAAATCATGTTATAACATTATTGTTGTTGTCCAATCTTTACTTCCATAAATCAAAACTGGCCTGACATCCATACGTAAATATGTCACGTATATAAGTATGTCACGTATATAAGTATGTCACGTATATAAGTATGTCACGTATATAGGTATGTCATGTATATAAGTATGTCACGTATATAAGTATGTCACGTATATAAGTATGTCACGTATATAAGTATGTCACGTATATAAGTATGTCACGTATATAAGTATGTCACGTATATAGGTATGTCATGTATGTGAGATGTGTCATCCGCAATACACATTCATAAGGTGTAAATGTAATTTAAAAATAGAATATACTTAACGTCATAAAAGTAATAAGGGTAAAATACTATTTTCGATAAAGTTCTACACGAATTTATATAACTTACTCTGATTAACGGTACTCATTAAAACAATAAGATTCTCTTCAGTATAAATTACAAACATTAAACATTATCTGATGTTCAATTACTTAAAACCTTCTAAAATGAAAATTATTTTTGTATTTTTGTAATCCAACAAGGTTAAAAATGGTTTTAGAATGGTTTACTCTTGTAGAGTAAATGCAAGACTCTTGAAGTGATTATCGAGTTAAATGTGAAAGATATCGTTCTACTTGAGTGTCACTCGTTCCACAGTCGCCGCTTTATCCATCCATAAAGATTGTAATGATTCTTTACGCCGTCATGTTTTACGCCGGTATTTTTTGAATACGGCAAGTGATGAGTTGGGAGTGATGTGGGTTATGTATTCTTTTATAACAGTTACAGTCGAAATGTTTACGTTTATACAGCTTTAACTGACTTTTGGTTATAAATAAGCTTGAATGTGCCGTTTTATCATCGCCCGTCATCCGCACTCAGCTCTAACCGCAAGGCATTGTTGTAAATTATTGGTATTGGTTTATGTAACTTTATGTTAAGGGAACCTTTATATTTTCCCAACCAGCCGTTTTAGGTTTATAGCTTTATGGAGCATGAAAATGCAATTTAACTAGACAATTCTAGGAATTATATGAATTCTTTTTTATGTTATTGATCATTTCTCCCTCACCTTCTAATAACCATACTTTGAATTAGTTAGGCTATTCACTAACTCTAAGACGTCTGTTTAGGCTTTACTGGACTCATAATTACTATTTTCTCCTATATTTTCATATCAATCATGGTGTGTAATATGCGAGAGTCCAGCCGATTTGATGAATGGAAAGGATTTGCAAGACCAAACAGCGGTGTGGCAAATAACAGTCTACGAAAATTGTATTTTAGGACGTTGTTGCCTGCGTCCACGTATGACGTGAAACACGTGGTAAGCTATGACTATGCAAGCAGTGTAAAAGAGTACATTTAATACTCAGATAATGGCAAAACATTCCTGCAGGATCTTATTACTGCAGGTTGTTCAAAGCAGGTTGAGAGTTACCGTGGTAATGGAGATTGGGTATCTATCGTGTCTGCCAACTTTTGCAATGCAGGGTATATAACAATAAACTGCGAGCTTCATGAACAATAAAACTAACTTGAGTGAAGTCTTGAGAATACGGAATTTTATATAGATGAAACTGAACCTTGTGCTGTTACAAGAAATAGTAAAGGAAATTTTAGAATTATATGGCAGATAAAAGGGCAGGAATAATGTCGAAAACATGTAATATAAACTAAAAAAATAGATTGAAGTTACTAAACACATAAAAAAGAAAAAAAGACAAGCACGGGATGATAGAAAAAAAATTTAAAGAAGTAAAGAAACTCTAAAGATGACCTACTATGAATTCCGTGATGACTGGTAGAAAACGCTTAACGTAGCTTAGAAAAGTACAAAAAAAGAGAAAATTACGAAGGAAGGATTAAGTCAAAAGGCCAGGTAAATAATTCGAAACTTGAACAATGGGAAGTAGTGGGGTAAGTCTCTCCCATCTACTACCATTATTGGCAATAAAAGTTAATAAAACTACTTCGAAAAATATTGCAAACTAACTTGAAGCTTATTACATTCATTACGTTAGGAAAATATAAAAACGATTTTCTTATTTTCCACTTTTCTTTCCTATATAAAATATGAATTTCCCCTGCCATTGCATGGTATAAATCCATAATATTTTATGTGCAGGTTACCGCAATTATAATAATATTACTTTTATTTCAGATGTAGAGATTTCATCCACCATAAAAAGTACTTTAACCAGAGTAACCGCAGATACAAGCGTATTAGATCTCAAGCATTTATCTGAGCTAATGTCACTGGATTTTACTAGAGCTTTTGAAACTGACAACCATAAAGTTTACTGTCAATAATACAGTCGTATAATTTTAGTTGAGGCAGTTACATGCTTTATTGCCTCCCTGAGTGGTAAGTATCAGAAAGTAAACATGGCCGATTGAAAATGTAGTAGCAAATATTATCACTTCATTCTACTTATTTTAAATTTTCCATGCTAAAGTACATTAAATATATGTTTTTATATATTAAAAATATAGCTTTCTATTTATATGAACAGAATAGAGGATTTCATAATGGTCCAGGAGCGCATAGCCAGTTTGAATTTTATAAACACAATTTAGATTTTCGTAAAATTTATGACTGGTTTTCCACTTAATAAGAGGAAATTGATTGAGTATAATATTAATTTAAGACTGTATTATTGTGGAAATATCATAATTTTATTATTAAATCTTCATGGTACAGTATAAATACTCAAGTTAGCTGAATGGATTAATGAATAACCCTAAAACTTACATAATAAAAACCCTTTAATTAGTTGCTTTTTACATTCAAAGCAAATTTTCATCTAAAATTGAAATGTTTTGTAGATGAGACTGATTATATTTTGTATATGTATTTTTATATATAAACATCTTGTATGATTATATATCTGCTATGTAATAGTTCATATAATGAAATTCCGTTTGCTATTATTTACTTTCACTATTGTAATGCTATTTTCAACTCTTAAGACTGTCCGTACGTTCCTATAAAAAAGAATCCTTAAAATCTCCCTTAAAAAGTGGAAAAACTCAGAATGAGTATTTTTGGAGACATAAATTCTGCTGGGTTAAATTTAGGTTTATGCAATTCAATACTTTAATAATTTGCTAGCATAACATATTAAGCAATTAAAAAAACGTAAACTATTTAACACTGGAACTGGCCACTAAATCATAAATTAATCCTATATGATTTTGAATACATAAACCACAGTAAAATCCTGTACACAGGTACCCATACTTTTTACTTTTTTACTTTTGTAAACATTTAGACTATAGGATAAGGATTTTCTAGCTTATATAATCAACAGTAAAACATCTTATATTACGGCAGTTCTAGCTTGACGGAAACAAGTATATGCAGACATTTGCGTAACATGAAGAAAGATTTATTGTAACATAGTATTATATGCCCCAGGTACATTCCAAAAAGTAACCCCAAGGGAATTTTAAAATAATAAAATTTGAAATATTTGATAATTTTTGGAATGATTGAAGTAATGTTCAAATACAATCTAGTACAGTAAGTTAGACATCAGAGCACTTTTGACTTTGCTAAGTGCCATAAAAGAGACAAACAGGTTTTAATTAACATTTACTGTAACAGGAAGTGGCACTCGAGTAGTTAGCAAAGGATTAGTATAAGTAGCTTTGTTTCATTTAGGAAAGCTCACAATTAACATTTAATGTGATGATATAAACGGCTCAACTACTCGTTAATCGTTAATTATTTTACTTTGCTCTGAGAACATTATAATTAGACCAATTAAAACGTTTACCTCTATAATGAAAATCTGTTATTCCTTTTTCAAATCTTCCGTTTATAAAATGCTTTGAGGTACCAAATTTCCAGATACATTTCATCAACTTTTTTCATATAGTACACAATTACAATCTGATCAGTATTATATATTTTAATTTAAGATTTTCCCTTAAATGCATTAATATTGATGGATTTCTTATGATTCTTAAATAAATACGTGACAAACAAACTTTCGTAACTCAGTGAATAGAACATCTTAATAAAAACATCCCACCTACTATTACTTCACTTACAATAATTTAAATATTGGATTTAGTAAAATATTAACCATTTCTCGATAAATAAAATATTTTATTGGTTACGTAATTATTTTCCACTGTTGTAGAAGACCCCAGGCCTTGTCAGTAAGCAGTCATGCTAATATCACTGAAACAGTTCATCGTGTAAAGGTACTAGAATCAGCATTGTTGATAGTATCCGAAATATTGGTGGATACTTGCTCTCCGTCACCATCGAGTATTATCTTTGAAAAGGCATGTTCTGGAAGTTTTCTCTCAAACTGTCAAGCTCGTAGTTTGTAAACGTAGGGGACAGATATGTTAATTTTGCAATAATTGTTTCCTTCAAATCATTATTATGCTCACCTTAAAAGTCTATAATAACTGAATCGTAAAACGTGGCTGATAACTTGTTTATTTTTTTCAAAGCATCTAAATCACTCAATATTGCCTCTACATGTGATAGTTTATGCACCTGAAAAAAAGAACTGTTACAGATACCTGTGTCGTTTTCCACCAATTTGATCGTTATTTTATCAAAGCACTTTAGACAAGGAGTTAAAAACATTATTGCACATGTTCTGACCTGAAAAGAGAGGTTAAATAATAGACTTGGACCGCTGCAGATGGTCCCGATCTAAAAGGTTAGAATCTAAAACTAAACAACTTTGGCCAATATGTGAAACAATGTCGTTGTGAACCTTCTTTAGATTCTGTTTAGTTAATAACAGAATTTTTATCGATACTATTTTCTATGCTTAACATTAGTGACTTCTCTCCCGTATATACTGTATATATATATATATGTTAAATAAAGACAAGCTATGCTGCAACTAGGCGATAAATATATCTGAGGCAAAAGTTGAAATCCTCACATCAATTGACTCTGACGTTTACGTCATCACTTACCTAACATCTCGTTTAGCTTGTGAGATTTATGGCTTTCCTGTCTTATAATACATGTCCAGTATTGCTAATTATGTCAATACGTTTAATTTCCTGGGACAACGCGGCACATCTGCTGAAACTATAAGGAACAAGATAGTGATGCAAATAAGGGGAAAATGAAGCTGCAGTGAATTTTATTTGTGATCTTAAATTCATGTAAAATGTTACTGGATTATGTTTGAATACTGTTTGTGTACCTCTTCAGGTGTTATGAGAATAGATTCCAACCCTTAAGATCATAGCGTTCAATTTTTATTCTGGCAATTCTTTTACGAACGCGTATGTAATCGACCACACACACACACACGCGTACATGTAAATATATACACTGTTTCACTAATAGATTTTACAACTAACGTCTGCCCACGCATGTAATCAATCTTGGACCGGTCATTTTGATGTTACAAACAAGAACTAGCCGGATTGTTCCAATTCGCTATACTGCAATAATAATAACATAACTTCCTTTATACCCAACATTTTTACAATTTACAATATTATTACGAAAATAGTGGGTACAGTACAATACAATTAAAAGCTAATTAAATAATTTAGGCAGCACAATTCTAACAATAAAAAGGAAATTTGCGTACATTATAATGTATTTGAACATAAACAGAACATTTAATCTGGTACTATATAAAATGCTTTCTGTTTTTAAAACATAGCCTGTTTAAAGAGATATTTAGATTTCTTTCCAATCAACTAATTGATAGTTATATACTTAAAATCATTAAAATAAAACGATAAAATAAAAATTATTAAAAAAACAGAAGTGTAAACGAATTATCTTATAATTGCATGTTAAATCTAACAACCTCTAATAAAACAAACACAATAATTTTCAAATATCGGGATGATTTGTTACGACAAAGTACTTTAGATTTACTTCAGGAATTTCATCAGTATCTGACTTGGCTTACAGAAGTACCATATACATAACACATACGTAACACTGTACAGCTTCCTTTGTACCCTGTATATAAAAAACTTCAATATATTTAAACATTTTGAAAGTTGAAGACATTTTTCACTTATTGTCATCTTTTGTTTTTTCCATTAATAGCAGTAAAAAAGTACACTTTACAAATACAAAAACACACCAAACCAAAGTGTAAACATTCTAAATACTATTACAACTGTAATATTGACATTATATAATAATTTTGAGTGTTGAAGGGTATTTAAAAGGATCACTTTATACTGTCAGTTTTGTTTAATACCCTGCTTACGTATACGTGCCACTCGCCTTCGGCTCGCTGGGGGCTACGCCCCCAGGCCCCCAAAGTAAACGCTTGCAAATTCGGGGAAAAGCGGAATTCGGTGACTGGTTAAGTCCGGACATTAAGTAAATGAACAAGGGATTTAAAAATTGACCTTTTTCATAGATTTTTTTCCGGATTCGTAAAAACTTTTGACTTTGAGGGCATTTTGCGGTTAAACCGTTAGAGATACGACAAAAAAGTGACTGGACCTTTCTTGTTGGAAATTTAATTTTGTCTTTCGATTGTGCCCTCAGATCTGATCTACGACCTATGGTTTAGCCAGAAAATGAGCTCGGGAGAAAAGTCTGCACGGGTCACTATCCTTGAATTGTTTAGTATAAACATAATAAAAACCGACCTCAAGGCAGTATTTTAAGTCGAACAGGGGGTTTAATATCACCAGGAGACTATCTAGTCAAGGCGAGAAATTCCCTGGGTGGGTGATTAATGTTAAGGAGGTTAAGGTAAGTTAAACCCTCCTAACTCGCCCATGTTAAAAATGTATATGTTTATGACCCGTTTCCTGAGCAAACCATTTAAGGGAATGTTCTGAAACTTTTACCAGCTGTTTTATATGTCTTTGTGGACAGTACTGATCCTGAATTATATTAGTATTGTGATAAATAAAAATTTTTGTAAAATCAAACTAAAAAAAGAAATAATTTTTACAATTTTTAAATTTTTTGTTTTATTTTTTAATATTTTTAAAAAAAAAAAATAGATAGAGATATACCTGAGGAATCCACATCATCACCTATATGTAGGGAACATGTGGTAAAAGTTTGGTCAAGATATCTTGTATAGTTTTTTTAAAAAAATTAGTCATTTGTGTTTAAAAACCGGACTTTGGGGAAACCGCGGTTCAAAGTAGGCCTATACCTTTTCCATTGTAACAACTGGCAATTTTTAATTGAATATAAGTTATAAATACCTTTTTAAAAAAACCTCCTGGTATGTAATCTTCTTCTTCTACTTCATCTTGCTTCAAGATTTATCCTCCTTTTCTTCAGCCTAGCTTCCTTCGTAGCATTCCGCTCCGCAATCTCCGCTCGGTTGATTCGCTCAGTGTCCAGTTGTTGTAGCAGACAGATGGTGTTAGATCCTATGTCCTTTATTCCAAGCTGTTCTAAAACTTTAATCCTACTTAGGTTTCCATCATTGAAAGTAGCTATTGCATCATATGTGCCTAACTCAAGGGTATGCCTACCAAACAAAAACATTTTTTGGAAGTCTTGTCCAAAGCACGTTGTTGAACGCCTCATTAACATTAGGGTCTTCCCATGAAGGCATTTTTTCTGAGGAGGTCGGGGTTGGAAAGAATCTTTAAATATTGGCTTGATAGCCTCCATAATAGCTAACGGAATTGAATTGAATTTTTATGTTTATAATTAGCTACTGTGGCCTGCTACTTCAGCTTTGCGAAGGCGCACCACGTGTCCGGGGGGAAAGGACACAGGTCGTGCTGAGGATTGTCATCACTTGACATTTTATGGTACCAGATTGCCCAAATAGCCCTTCTCATGCTATCAAGATTGGATTGGTTAGACCTAATAGCCCCTCCATAATATCCTTGAAGTTGGTCTATGACTTTATCAGTTAGTCTACCGGCACCCTTGAGTCCTTTCCCATCAGATAAAATTAAACTTTTGTTCCGTAGTTTATAATTCCTCAGGCGTGTACCCATTCTTTTCTGGATATGCCCAATGCACTCCAGCTTTTTTACTTCCACATCATCATATGGCCTACTACTGACTACTGCTTGGTAGGCTTTAGAGTCCCCATCACCCAGAAAGTACTCGTACTTCACTCCTCGCTTCTCCTCTGATCGGCTAAAAATAGACACCGCAGCAACAGTCCCTCCATACCTCCGCTTGACCCTTCATAATTTTTTATACACTTAGATATATGGTTTTCCTTTATTGGTTTCACTTGACCCACACTTCACACAACCACTGCAAAAATTTTGTAAATACCTCAGCATCTAAAATTTTACCAGTGTCAAGACTTGTCAGAGTGCACACGGCATTTTTTGATTTGTATCCTCTCTTCTGCCAAGCTCCCATCATAAGCGACTGTCAGGTTTCTATTATTTTCATCCGTTTCATTATGAAGCACAGCTTCTTCTGTTGCCTTTTGCATCGATTTCTCCACAACATCAAAGACACTCTCTCTTACAACATTGTATACCTTGTGTACGCTGAGTTCGGCTTTGGCAAATTTAATAATGCACACAACAGCTTTCCAGCCTCACCGCCTTTACCGATACATCTAAGGCCATATAGCATTCTTAGATTTATTCATATAGGTTGGACTTATTACTTTTATCAGAGGTCCAGAACCGATTTTCCCCATGGCAATTCCAAACCATGAAAAGTGACAAGTTACATGCTAAACCGTTTTCTTTTCTCTTTTACTTCAACTAAAATTACTTTTCCGCCACAAGATTTGCACACAACATACTTGTTCAAGGCTGTATTCAAAAGAGATAGAGCAAACTATAATATTTGTTTCATCACTCGTGTACTGTGTATAGTCACTTATACTTTCATTTAGTTTTGCTTTTGAAGCACTAGGCCTAGATTGAATAGTAACATTAGGTCTACTAACCTCACCTTGACCTAAAGGATTTGTCCTAAAATGCTGGTTACCCTTGCATTTCCTTTTTTTTAAAAACTCCTTTTGGTTTTGTCATAGTAATTAGCACTTCACAAAGAATATGATAATTATTATATAAAACAATAACAACATAAACACCACTTGATAAAATAAATTGCAGATTTGTCAACAAACAACATTATTGGTAAGCAACAATAACTGGCAGACAAGTCAGTTTGTAGTCTGCTACAGATGTTCACCTGCATCTGTTTTATGTTGACAACCTAACAAAAAAAATATTACACAGCTATTAGCTTTGCATAAATACTACTATAACAAGTGTTGAAGCTGAGCGTGGTAGACTGCTCAAAACAATACAAACTCTAGGAACATACAATTTTTAAAAAAATAAAAAAAAATACTTCTGGACCTTCAATTGTCTTGCTCTTTTTTTTTAAATACTCAGAAAAGCTTAAATAAAAATAAACAAAAATAAAAAAAAAAAATTGTAAAAAAATAATTTTTTTACCGTTTAACTTACCTTAAGACAAGAGGGGGTTTAATTTCGTCAGGATATTGTCTGGTCATATGAACAAATTCCCAGGGGGGGTATAACGTTACCGGGGGATAAGTCTCCAGGGGGTTATCTGGTCATACCAGGATCTTCCCAGGGGGGGGGGGGGTTAAGAGATTTGGTGACTGGTAAAATTCGGACATGAGGTCATGGCAGGAAATTCCCTGGGGGGGTTTAATGTTACCAGGGGGGTTAACACATCAGGGGGTTGAATGTACAGGAGGTTATCAGGTCATACCAGGGGGGTTAATATTACCGGGGGTTAATGACACACTTGGGCCTTTTTTAGAGGGTATTGTGTCTGTGAACATAATAAATATTCCTCTGTCCCTATCTACTATTGACGCTTAGCTAACGCTCAGCCAACTCCCGAAGTCACTGAACCTTTTCTGTAGATCACGTGATTTCCTAAATCCCGTTTAAAAAATTTGTTTTGAGTTACGACCAACCATTTAGCCGCTATCAAGCCCGGAATGGTAAATTTTTAGGCGAAAATGTCCAATATTTTCACTTAATCGCGTTTTGCGGTCAAACTAAGGGAAATTATAGTAAAAAGTCACTGGACCTTTTTTGTAGGTCATCTTATTTCCTAAATAAAACGTTAGTCTTATTTTGACCTCCGACCAATGGTTTTTGCCGCTAATCGACCCCAAAAACAAAAGTTTCGCGTAAAAGTTACAAACAAAATTGTACATAATCACGTTTTTTTTCGGCCAAACCAATCGAGATAGGGCAAAAGATTACTGGACCTTTTCTGTAGATCGCGCAATTTGCTAATTTGATGGGTCAATCAGATTTGAGCTACGACCAACGGTTCGGCCGCTATCGGGCTTGAAACATTATTTTTATCGAAAAAATCTCTGGAATTTCAAATGTTCGAGCGTTTTGTCGCTTAAACCATGGAAGATAGAGCAAAAAGTCCATTAGACCTTTTTTGTAGTTCACTTCATTCCTGACTATGAATTTTTCCGTCAGATCCGAGCTAGCTCCAACGGTTCGCCCGCTATCGGGCTTACAAAAAATGCCTGCAGGGTGAAGAATGCGCGATTTTTTTGGGAATTTTTTGAGGGGTTGAAAATGAAAAATTCTCACTTTTTTGGGATTTTCCTGGTGGTTACACGTGGAAAGCTATCTGTGTACCAAATTTTAAGTCTCTAACTCATCTGGAAGTAGGTTAGAATTAGTATACGTGAGTGAGTGAGTGAGGTCAGTCAGTCAGTCAGTTACACATGCGGTTGTATATATAATTAGACTCGCCTTCGGCTCGCTGGGGGCTACGCCCCCAGGCCCCCAAAGTAAACGCTTGCAAATTCGGGGATAAGCGGAATTCGGTGACTGGTTAAGTCCGGACATTAAGTAAATGACAAGGGATTTAAAAATTGACCTTTTTCATAGATTTTTTTTCCGGATTCGTAAAAACTTTTGACTTTGAGGGCATTTTGCGGTTAAACCGTTAGAGATACGACAAAAAGTGACTGGACCTTTCTTGTTGGAAATTTAATTTTGTCTTTCGATTGTGCCCTCAGATCTGATCTACGACCTATGGTTTAGCCAGAAATGAGCTCGGGAGAAAAGTCTGCACGGGTCAGCTATCTTGAATTGTTTAGTATAAACATAATAAAAACCGACCTCAAGGCAGTATTTTAAGTCGAACAGGGGGTTTAATATCACCAGGAGACTATCTAGTCAAGGCGAGAAATTCCCTGGGTGGGTGATTAATGTTAAGGAGGTTAAAGACAAGAGAGGGGTTTTAATTTCGTCAGGATATTGTCTGGTCATATGAACAAATTCCCAGGGGGGGTTAACGTTACCGGGGGATAAGTCTCCAGGGGTATATCTGGTCATACCAGGATCTTCCCAGGGGGGGGGGTTAAGAGATTTGGTGACTGGTAAAATTCGGACATGAGGTCCATGGCAGGAAATTCCCTGGGGGGGTTTAATGTTACCAAGGGGTTAACACATCAGGGGGTTGAATGTACAGGAGGTTATCAGGTCATACCAGGAAATCCCCGGGGGGGGGGGTTAATATTACCGGGGTTAATGACACACTTGGGGGCCTTTTTTAGAGGGTATTGTGTCTGTGGAACATAATAAATATTCCTCTGTCCCCTATCTACTATTGACGCTTAGAAAACGCTCAGCCAACTCCCAAGTCACTGAACCTTTTCTGTAGATCACGTGATTTCCTAAATCCCGTTTAAAAATTTGTTTGAGTTACGACCACCGTTTTAGCCGCTATCAAGCCCGGAATGTAAATTTTTAGGCGAAAATGTCCAATATTTTCACTTAATCGCGTTTTGCGGTCAAACTAAGGGAAATATAGTAAAAAGTCACTGGACCTTTTTTGTAGGTCATCTTATTTCCTAAATAAAACGTTGGTCTTATTTTGACCTCCGACCAATGTTTTCGCCGCTATCGACCCCAAAAACAAAAGTTTCGCGTAAAAGTTACAACAAAATTGTACATAATCACGTTTTTCGGCCAAACCAATCGAGATAGGGCAAAAGATTACTGGACCTTTTCTGTAGATCGCGCAATTTGCTAATTTGATGGGTCAATCAGATTTGAGCTACGACCAACGGTTTCGGCCGCTATCGGGCTTGAAACATTATTTTTATCGAAAAAATCTCTGGAATTTCAAATGTTCGAGCATTTTGTCGCTTAACCATGGAAGAATAGAGCAAAAAGTCATTAGACCTTTTTTGTAGTTCACTTCATTCCTGACCATGAATTTTCCGGTCAGATCCGAGCTAGCTCCAACGGTTCGCCCGCTATCGGGCTTACAAAAAATGCCTGCAGGGGTGAAGAAATGCGCGTTTTTTTGGGAATTTTTTTGAGGGGGTTGAAAATGAATAAAAATTCTCACTTTTCGGGATTTTCCCTGGAGGTTACACGTGGAAAGCTATCTGTGTACAAAATTTCAAGTCTCTAACTCATCTGGAAGTAGGTTAGAATTAGTATACGTGAGTGAGTCAGTCAGTTACACATGCGGTTGTATATATATTAGACTCGCCTTCGGCTCGCTGGGGGCTACGCCCCCAGGCCCCCAAAGTAAACGCTTGCAAATTCGGGGATAAGCGGAATTCGGTGACTGGTTAAGTCCGGACATTAAGTAAATGACAAGGGATTTAAAAATTGACCCTTTTTTCATAGATTTTTTTTCCGGATTCGTAAAAACTTTTGACTTTGAGGGCATTTGCGGTTAAACCGTTAGAGATACGACAAAAAGTGACTGGACCTTTCTTGTTGGAAATTTAATTTTGTCTTTCGATTGTGCCCTCAGATCTGATCTACGACCTATGGTTTAGCCAGAAATGAGCTCGGGAGAAAAAGTCTGCACGGGTCAGCTATCTTTGAATTGTTTAGTATAAACATAATAAAAACCGACCGACCTCAAGGCAGTAATTTAAGTCGAACAGGGGGTTTAATATCACCAGGAGACTATCTAGTCAAGGCGAGAAATTCCCTGGGTGGGTGATTAATGTTAAGGAGGTTAAGACAAGAGGGGGTTTAATTTCGTCAGGATATTGGTCTGGTCATATGAACAAATTCCCAGGGGGGGTTAACGTTACCCGGGGATAAGTCTCCAGGGGTTATCTGGTCAATACCAGGATCTTCCCAGGGGGGGGGGGGGGTTAAGAGATTTGGTGACTGGTAAAATTCGGACATGAGGTCATGGCAGGAAATTCCCTGGGGGGGGGTTTAATGTTACCAGGGGGTTAACACATCAGGGGGTTGAATGTACAGGAGGTTATCAGTCATACCAGGAAATCCCCGGGGGGGGGTTAATATTACCGGGGGTTAATGACACACTTGGGCCTTTTTTAGAGGGTATTGTGTCTGTGAACATAATAAATATTCCTCTGTCCCTATCTACTATTGACGCTTAGCTAACGCTCAGCCAACTCCCGAAGTCACTGAACCTTTTCTGTAGATCACGTGATTTCCTAAATCCCGTTTAAAATTTGTTTTGAGTTACGACCAACCGTTTAGAGCCGCTATCAAGCCCGGAATGTAAATTTTTAGGCGAAAATGTCCAATATTTTCACTTAATCGCGTTTTGCGGTCAAACTAAGGGAAATATAGTAAAAAGTCACTGGACCTTTTTTGTAGGTCATCTTATTTCCTAAATAAAACGTTGGTCTTATTTTGACCTCCGACCAATGGTTTCGCCGCTATCGACCCCAAAAACAAAAGTTTCGCGTAAAAGTTACAACAAAATTGTACATAATCACGTTTTTTTTTTTTTTCGGCCAAACCAATCGAGATAGGGCAAAAGATTACTGGACCTTTTCTGTAGATTCGCGCAATTGCTAATTTGATGGGTCAATCAGATTTGAGCTACGACCAACGGTTCGGCCGCTATCGGGCTTGAAACATTATTTTTATCGAAAAAATCTCTGGAATTTCAAATGTCGAGCGTTTTTGGGGGTCGCTTAAACCATGGAAAGATAGAGCAAAAAGTCACTGGACCTTTTTTGTAGTTCACCTCATTCCTGATTATGAAATTTTTCGTCAGATCCGAGCTAGCTCCAACGGTTCGCCCCGCTATCGGGCTTACAAAAAATGCCTGCAGGGTGAAGAATGCGCGATTTTTTGGGAATTTTTTTTGATTGAATTTTTTGAGGGTTGAAATGAGGGGTGAAAAATTCTCACTTTTCGGGATTTTCCTGGTGGTTACACGTGGAAAGCTATCTGTGTACCAAATTTCAAGTCTCTAACTCATCTGGAAGTAGGTTAGAATTAGTATACGTGAGTGAGTGAGTCAGTCAGTCAGTTACACATGCGGTTGTATATATATTAGATTAGCTAATGATAATCACATTTTACATTGAAAGAGGGATTAAACAATAATGGATAACAATAACTGTGAGATAATCGTGTTTAAAAAGGGGTGGAAATTACGACTGTCTACTAATTCCCTTAGGTAATATAAGATAGGTAAATATAGGCAACAATAAAAGCCTCAAATACCTTGCAAAACGGAAGGTGAGGAATATTTTACCGGGGAAGTTATTGAGATTTATCCTCTCATATGTTTCTAACTTTAGACAAACTACTAAGTACAATTTTAATGTACACTTTAAAAAATTTCGAGAGGGCTTCATTTTCCTGGACCCTTCTCCTTATATAAGCCCTTGATTGTTACTCTCTATAAAGTCTTTATTTCGAAATATATATGTACTTATTTATTCTGATTATCGTGTGAGATTACTTAGTTATTTTTATTGGTAAATGTAAGTACTATACGTGTTGTTATTTGCTTAAATTTTCAATGGCTATTATATATACTTATATTTGACTTATTAAGTTTGATCTTTGTTTAAATAATATAGCTTTAGACCTAGTTGGTCGACTAATAATAATAACATTTAGTTTCTGAAAAAAGGAACAAATCAAACCAAAGAAAAAAATCAACTTATGAACCCTTTTGCATGACCCGGTTTTTAGGAAAGATTTAAATGCAAGCATGTAAAATTTTAGGATGTTTAGATAGCGTAATGGACAGCGATATTGACTGGAAGTCTCATGCTACTTTTTCTGGCAGGTAAACTCAGCTAAGTTTGTTGCGCTTTAATAGCTTCAAAAGTCCAATTATAAACTTGAATAGCTATTAACAGCTTTTAGCCTGTCTACTACGCACATGAATACTCCCATCTGAGACATGGGGATTTTTTGGGGCAATCTAATTTCACGGGCATATTACAGCATTTATGATTTTTTTAAATGACAGGTAAATGACAAATTTTTTCATTATATAGATGTTATAAAATTATTTATATAACACAAATTAACGAGTAATATGTTTAACAAAAATTACATTTCTCATAATGTTAACAAACAGCTTCGCATAGGGTCTGCAACTAAAAATGCCATAAACAATTGATTCTGAAGTTAAAATTTTACAGACTATGTTGAGACCCTCTTATACCAACAGTTGTTTGAGCAATATATTTTTATAGTGATATTTATGCAAATGAAATTACTGAACTGATAGAACCTGAATTATTACTGTACGCATATTACAAAAATACACAGTCAACCCACTGTCATATTTTAGGGAAGTTTTTTCATCAGGAGTTGAGTAGAGATAAACAAAGGTTAGTTAAAGTGTCTGCGGTTGCAGTGTCTTAGGTTGAATGGTAGAAAGAGGGCTTGACAGCTGCAACTCCGCCCTTTATTAATAATACTTTACATTAATTCACCTGTAAGTTTAGGAAAAACAAACCATGTAGTCCCTGCTAGGGCCAATCTGTTGTCAATAAGTACAGTGATAATAAAGTAAATCGGGTGGTGTGTCTTCTGTTGAAAAATTTATTATTCAGTCTGTGACATTTGTGCTAGCAGAGATTTTCAGCAGATGCGCGTTATCCTGAACTTTGCAACTAGTAAATTTCATGATTTAAAATATATTAGTTTACTATATATGAGGGTCTGACTCGGTATCAAACCTTCTCCTGCCAGTTTAATATTTGCTTGCACTACTCCTTTGATGTATTGCTCACATTAACAAATTTCATTGATTACCATACATTGGGTGTAATGTTTTAACAAGAAGTATTTTTAATAATACCATTATAATATTAAATTTATAATAGTTACACAGTTTCAAACACTTACGAATATTGTGTGAAATTATCCTGATGCTAAATGCGACCTATCACTCTGGTGAACGCTGATACAAGAGTCTTCAACTGACCCATTGTCGGCTCATTGTTGAGCTATTATAAATATACTGATGTAATTTATCTCATTAAATGCTTGCATAAGTACCTATATTTTTCAAATTTCAATTTCAATTCATTATATGCTTCACATTAGGTGTAAAGTTTTTAAATTATGAGTATTTTCAACGCTTCATAAAATTAAATCATGATTTTTATAAAAAGTTTTATATGTACTGGCGTAAATTGGAATGTCGTAGTAAGACATCGCCGTTCTTTTACAAACAACATTTTACAATATCATTTATGCAACAAAATTTGTCAAGAGCATCCTTTTGGTATAAATATTTCAAAATCAAATATTTATTTTCTAAATTTTTTTTAATTTTCTTAGAAATAATAGTTCAACTATTATTTGAACTGAACAAGTGTATCAGTTAAAAAAATGTCAGTGCAGTTTGGAATAAAATTTTATTTAATTAAACGAATACATTTGCATCCAAAGCACTAGTGCTCCGTTTATTACCAGCTTCACTAATTAAACCTTCGGGAATAAGGAATCTGCAAAGAGCATCGGCAGTGGAGAAATCGATGTAGTTCCTAACTTAGGTTTAGATCCAATTAGCGTACTCATTAATAGTTAACAGATTTAATCATTGCTATAAGCTTGTTTGTAACAATTTTCGGGTAATTATTTTTGCAGCTTAATTATTCAAATAAAAACACACATGTAAACTAAACAGAAAAGCTTTCTGATGTTATACAGACACCACGCTGTACAACCAATATGCAAGAGGGATTATATTACCTCATAAATCTGCTGTTACTTGATTATGGGTTTCTTTGGTACGTTTGTGTTAATGGATAAATAACTCCGAGTAACATGCAAAACAAACAGTTTAGGAAGATATTGAAACATTATTCATGTAAAAGTGTTATTTCGAGATACTTTGTGATATTGAAGCTTTAAAAATTAACACAGACTGCGTGTAGAGTGCGCTGTCATGAGCAGGGCTTAGATAAATGGATTAATCAATTTACAGCTCTTCGTGTTTACTCTGTGTTTCGAGCCTTGTACAACAATATTAGGCCTATATTGCATACATTAATGTGATATCTGCGTATAGTGAATACAAAAGTGAGAATTGATTACTCCAGGACTCGAAATATTCATAGTATTCAATTCTTATTGCCGAGAGTAATTTGCGTGTATCAGAAGTTCAGCGATATATGAGAGGTGAGTCAAGGCTTTTGTACGCGCCCCTCGTGACTTACTGCTAGTTGCTGTATGTTTATTTTGTGTTTGTCAATGCTTTTATTTTCTTTAACTTGTTCACCGCCATGTGTAGATTTGGATACATTTTTGTTGATCCAAACTAATTAATAGTATTTGGCCTGTTGAACCTTTGTGGGCCTCTTTTATTGCAACACTAAACGTGCGTACTACTTTTATTGTTCCAAATCTTGTGAATTGAAAGATTGCTAGTCTTATCTGTGAGCATAAATAATACAGTAGTAAACTTCAATTATTTTGAAACTAATACACATCTTATAATTAAAACAATAACTAACTAATAAACCACCTTGCAAGAAAACTAGACTCTGCTTTACTGTAGCTTATTGTGAGTCAGTCGCATTGTTTGATTACCTGTCACTTCACGTGAAGTTTGGGAAGTTTAACAAACAAAGCCGGTTACAACAATATACAAACTTGCTCTCTGAGTTTAAAACTTAAACATTGTAACGAAAAGTGTAATGTCATTGGTTTAGCGGAACTAAGTTTAGTTGAGAAACTTAACGTTCTGAAGCATTGCACGTTCTTTGATATTGTATTAGCAATTTATGTTATTTTTGAACAACTATTACTCTCAATTTTTTAATTTATATTTATTTGTTAACAGTTATGCTTTTAAAACCTTATTTGACAGCATCAATTCCTAAAACCACGGTTTGTATTTTATTGCGCATCTCATAAAATGCTTACCTATCTACTTGGGTACTATAATAATGAGCCTAAGTTATAGTGGTTACATCGACGTAACAAATGTTGTATTAGTGTGTTTGATGGGTGGGGAAGGGATATGGAAATGTACATTTTTGCTGAAACTTTGTGCTTCTATCTCAATCCTTGGCTTAAAACTTGGCAGTATTCCTAAGCTTTTCCTCTGTATTTCATTCTCTATTATCCTTTATCATTCTTTAATCTCCGGACCTGCCCTAACAAACATCTGATTTTTTACCACTCCGTGTTTCTAACTGGCTTCTGTCATTATTGCTCTTCCCAGGTTTTAATAACTTAACTTCGCTTTATTCCATCTTGTTATTTCATATTAGTTTCTATTATTTCCTTCTATTACACCAAACATAACTGAGATTTTCTTCACTACTTACACACTCACTTACACAAACCCACTTTTCTCACTCTTAGTACATTTGTTTGCTAGCATTTCTCTTAAGTGACCTTTCACTTGTTCGTAAAAATTCGTAGTCTATTTACACATGCACCGCTGTTCCCGCTTCCCCACAATGCAACCGTCTTCTGAACCTCTCTTTAAAATTCCTATTATCAGTGGCAAATTTAACTGATTGATTTACTTTCAGTTTCTTTCTCACTCATACCATCTTACTCTCATATTTCCACCTTCTTAACGTTGTTTGGTTTCGTTGCTTACAAATATTATTCTCTCTTTTAGGTTGATGTCAGCATATTTTTATTTTCTTCTATCATTTAATCCAGGGGTCAAAGCTTACGATAAGTAAGACTTCCTAGTGAGACATATCGTTATAACCGAAATGTACGCTATCAACATTTTATCATATAAGAACTTTTAATAAGTTTTATTAAACCGCATGATATCACACACACACACACACACACACACACACACACACACACACACACACACACACACACACACACACACACACACACACACACACACACACACACACACACACACACTTATATACATATTTATATAAATTATTCCTTTTAATATTTATTCTTCCTAATTTGTTTTATGGGTTTCACAATTTGATTACCAGTTGTGTATATGAGCAATAACTTGATGTCCAATAATGAATATAGTTCAGTTAATGTAACAAAAACACATAATTAATTCGGTTAATAATTATAGTTTACGAATTAATTTTATAACCATAAGCTTTTCAATTAGCGATCGAAGGCTTTAGAGTGTTATAAAAATTCAATTTTATAACATTACTTGAAAATAACACATTACCCTAAAACATGTTATCTCCTGAATAATATGTATACTATTATGCACTAATCTTTACAGTAAATATTCTAAATACTATTACAACTGTAATATTGACATTATATAATAATTTTGAGTGTTGAAGGGTATTTAAAAGGATCACTTTATACTGTCAGTTTTGTTTAATACCCTGCTTACGTATACGTGCCATTAGCTAATGATAATCACATTTTACATTGAAAGAGGGATTAAACAATAATGGATAACAATAACTGTGAGATAATCGTGTTTAAAAAGGGGTGGAAATTACGACTGTCTACTAATTCCCTTAGGTAATATAAGATAGGTAAATATAGGCAACAATAAAAGCCTCAAATACCTTGCAAAACGGAAGGTGAGGAATATTTACCGGGGAAGTTATTGAGATTTATCCTCTCATATGTTCTAACTTTAGACAAACTACTAAGTACAATTTTAATGTACACTTTAAAAAATTTCGAGAGGGCTTCATTTTCCTGGACCCTTCTCCTTATATAAGCCCTTGATTGTTACTCCTCTATAAAGTCTTTATTTCGAAATATATATGTACTTATTTATTCTGATTATCGTGTGAGATTACTTAGTTATTTTTATTGGTAAATGTAAGTACTATACGTGTTTGTTATTTGCTTAAATTTTCAATGGCTATTATATATACTTATATTTGACTTATTAAGTTTGATCTTTGTTTTAAATAATATAGCTTTAGACCTAGTTGGTCGACTAATAATAATAACATTTAGTTTCTGAAAAAAGGAACAAATCAAACCAAGAAAAAAAATCAACTTATGAACCCTTTTGCATGACCCGGTTTTTAGGAAAGATTTAAATGCAAGCATGTAAAATTTTAGGATGTTTAGATAGCGTAATGGACAGCGATATTGACTGGAAGTCTCATGCTACTTTTTCTGGCAGGTAAACTCAGCTAAGTTTGTTGCGCTTTAATAGCTTCAAAAGTCCAATTATAAACTTGAATAGCTATTAAACAGCTTTTAGCCTGTCTACTACGCACATGAATACTCCCATCTGAGACATGGGGATTTTTTGGGGCAATCTAATTTCACGGGCATATTACAGCATTTACGATTTTTTTTAAATGACAGGTAAATGACAAATTTTTTCATTATATAGATGTTATAAAATTATTTATATAACACAAATTAACGAGTAATATGTTTAACAAAAAATTACATTTCTCATAATGTTAACAAACAGCTTCGCATAGGGTCTGCAACTAAAATGCCATAAACAATTGATTCTGAAGTTAAAATTTTACAGACTATGTTGAGACCCTCTTATACCAACAGTTGTTTGAGCAATATATTTTTATAGTGATATTTATGCAAATGAAATTACTGAACTGATAGAACCTGAATTATTACTGTACGCATATTACAAAAATACACAGTCAACCCACTGTCATATTTTAGGGAAGTTTTTCATCAGGAGTTGAGTAGAGATAAACAAAGGTTAGTTAAAGTGTCTGCGGTTGCAGTGTCTTAGGTTGAATGGTAGAAAGAGGGCTTGACAGCTGCAACTCCGCCCTTTATTAATAATACTTTACATTAATTCACCTGTAAGTTTAGGAAAAACAAACCATGTAGTCCCTGCTAGGGCCAATCTGTTGTCAATAAGTACAGTGCTAATAAAGTAAATCGGGTGGTGTGTCTTCTGTTGAAAAATTTATTATTCAGTCTGTGACATTTGTGCTAGCAGAGATTTTCAGCAGATGCGCGTTATCCTGAACTTTGCAACTAGTAAATTTCATGATTTAAAATATATTAGTTTACTATATATGAAGGTCTGACTCGGTATCAAACCTTCTCCTGCCAGTTTAATATTTGCTTGCACTACTCCTTTGATGTATTGCTCACATTAACAAATTTCATTGATTACCATACATTGGGTGTAATGTTTTAACAAGAAGTATTTTTAATAATACCATTATAATATTAAATTTATAATAGTTACACAGTTTCAAACACTTACGAATATTGTGACTGTGGGGTTGCAGGTCCCTGTCATTAAACTGTCTATTAACCTTACGAATGCCTACTACGTCGCCAACACGCTCTACAGACAATTGCCCTCTGTGATAAGGGACCTGCAGGACGAGCCTGTCAGTGGTTTCAAGCGGCTGGTTACTGCCTGGCTTCGGATGATCGGCCCAGATAATGCTGAATTTCTCCTCACCCCCACTTACCGTTACTAATCATTACCGCTTCTAAACACTACAACTATAGTTAACTACTTCCAATCATAACAAACGTCTACGCTACACCTGTTTCTCGAAACTTTATAATTTATTAATTATGTTTTAAAAAATTAAGATGTTTTATTTAAACGCTTGCTATATTTATTGATAAGTGTTTTATTCAATTTATGGTTAATATAGTAGTTTATTTTTCTTGTACAAACATAAGTCGTACTTTAATTCTATTCTTTACTCTTTTTTTCCTTTTTTTAATTTTAATATTTGTATATGCAAATATGTATGTGTATGTATGTATATATATTTGTGTATATGTGTGTATATATGTGTGTGTATATATGTATGTGTCTGTAATGTCAAGATGCTTTTATTATTTCATTTTATATACAGTATTTGTTTTTTATCATTTTTTTTTGTACACGTCTAGATTGGGCTGGGCAGCACGCACAGACACGTTCTATGTGCTGTCTATTTTCATACTTATATGTGTACAAACTTATTGTTGAATTTGGAAAATAAACTTATATTTGATTTTGATTTGATTTGATTTGATTTGTGTGAAATTATCCTGATGCTAAATGCGACCTATCACTCTGGTGAACGCTGATACAAGAGTCTTCAACTGACCCATTGTCGGCTCATTGTTGAGCTATTATAAATATACTGATGTAATTTAATCTCATTAAATGCTTGCATAAGTACCTATATTTTTCAAATTTCAATTTCAATTCATTATATGCTTCACATTAGGTGTAAAGTTTTTAAATTATGAGTATTTTCAACGCTTCATAAAATGAAATCATGATTTTTATAAAAAGTTTTTATATGTACTGGCGTAAATTGGAATGTCGTAGTAAGACATCGCCGTTCTTTTACAAACAACATTTTACAATATCATTTATGCAACAAAATTTGTCAAGAGCATCCTTTTGGTGTAAATATTTCAAAATCAAATATTTATTTCCAGATTTTTTTTAATTTTCTAAGAAATAATAGTTCAACTATTATTTAAACTGAACAAGTGTATCAGTTAAAAAAATGTCAGTGCAGTTTGGAATAAAATTTTATTTAATTTAAACGAATACATTTGCATCCAAAGCACTAGTGCTCCGTTTATTACCAGCTTCACTAATTAAACCTTCGGGAATAAGGAATCTGCAAAGAGCATCGGCAGTGGAGAAATCGATGTAGTTCCTAACTTAGGTTTAGATCCAATTAGCGTACTCATTAATAGTTAACAGATTTAATCATTGCTATAAGCTTGTTTGTAACAATTTTCGGGTAATTATTTTTGCAGCTTAATTATTCAAATAAAAACACACATGTAAACTAAACAGAAAAGCTTTCTGATGTTTATACAGACACCACGCTGTACAACCAATATGCAAGAGGGATTATATTACCTCATAAATCTGCTGTTACTTGATTATGGGTTTCTTTGGTACGTTTGTGTTAATGGATAAATAACTCCGAGTAACATGCAAAACAAACAGTTTAGGAAGATATTGAAACATTATTCATGTAAAAGTGTTATTTCGAGATACTTTGTGATATTGAAGCTTTAAAATTAACACAGACTGCGTGTAGAGTGCGCTGTCATGAGCAGGGCTTAGATAAATGGATTAATCAATTTACAGCTCTTCGTGTTTACTCTGTGTTTCGAGCCTTGTACAACCAATATTAGGCCTATATTGCATACATTAATGTGATATCTGCGTATAGTGAATACAAAAGTGAGAATTGATTACTCCAGGACTCGAAATATTCATAGTATTCAATTCTTATTGCCGAGAGTAATTTGCGTGTATCAGAAGTTCAGCGATATATGAGAGGTGAGTCAAGGCTTTTGTACGCGCCCCTCGTGACTTACTGCTAGTTGCTGTATGTTTATTTTGTGTTTTGTCAATGCTTTTATTTTCTTTAACTTGTTCACCGCCATGTGTAGATTTGGATACATTTTTGTTGATCCAAACTAATTAATAGTATTTGGCCTGTTGAACCTTTGTGGGCCTCTTTTATTGCAACACTAAACGTGCGTACTACTTTTATTGTTCCAAATCTTGTGAATTGAAAGATTGCTAGTCTTTTCTGTGAGCATAAATAATACAGTAGTAAACTTCAATTATTTTGAAACTAATACACATCTTATAATTAAAACAATAACTAACTAATAAACCACCTTGCAAGAAAACTAGACTGTGCTTTACTGTAGCTTATTGTGAGTCAGTCGCATTGTTTGATTACCTGTCACTTCACGTGAAGTTTGGGAAGTTTAACAAACAAAGCCGGTTACAACAATATACAAAACTTGCTCTCTGAGTTTAAAACTTAAACATTGTAACGAAAAGTGTAATGTCATTGGTTTAGCGGAACTAAGTTTAGTTGAGAAACTTAACGTTCTGAAGCATTGCACGTTCTTTGATATTGTATTAGCAATTTATGTTATTTTTGAACAACTATTACTCTCAATTTTTTAATTTATATTTATTTGTTAACAGTTATGCTTTTAAAACCTTATTTGACAGCATCAATTCCTAAAACCACGGTTTGTATTTTATTGCGCATCTCATAAAATGCTTACCTATCTACTTGGGTACTATAATAATGAGCCTAAGTTATAGTGGTTACATCGACGTAACAAATGTTGTATTAGTGTGTTTTGATGGGTGGGGAAGTGATATGGAAATGTACATTTTTTGCTGAACACTAAACGTGCGTACTACTTTTATTGTTCCAAATCTTGTGAATTGAAAGATTGCTAGTCTTTTCTGTGAGCATAAATAATACAGTAGTAAACTTCAATTATTTTGAAACTAATACACATCTTATAATTAAAACAATAACTAACTAATAAACCACCTTGCAAGAAAACTAGACTGTGCTTTACTGTAGCTTATTGTGAGTCAGTCGCATTGTTTGATTACCTGTCACTTCACGTGAAGTTTGGGAAGTTTAACAAACAAAGCCGGTTACAACAATATACAAACTTGCTCTCTGAGTTTAAAACTTAAACATTGTAACGAAAAGTGTAATGTCATTGGTTTAGCGGAACTAAGTTTAGTTGAGAAACTTAACGTTCTGAAGCATTGCACGTTCTTTGATATTGTATTAGCAATTTATGTTATTTTTGAACAACTATTACTCTCAATTTTTTAATTTATATTTATTTGTTAACAGTTATGCTTTTAAAACCTTATTTGACAGCATCAATTCCTAAAACCACGGTTTGTATTTTATTGCGCATCTCATAAAATGCTTACCTATCTACTTGGGTACTATATAATAATGAGCCTAAGTTATAGTGGTTACATCGGACGTAACAAATGTTGTATTAGTGTGTTTTGATGGGTGGGGAAGGGATATGGAAATGTACATTTTTGCTGAAACTTTGTGCTTCTATCTCAATCCTTGGCTTAAAACTTGGCAGTAATTCCTAAGCTTTTCCTCTGTATTTCATTCTCTATTATCCCTTTATCATTCTTTAATCTCCGGACCTGCCCTAACAAACATCTGATTTTTTAACCACTCCGTGTTTCTAACTGGCTTCTGTCATTATTGCTCTTCCCCAGGTTTTAAATAACTTAACTTCGCTTTATTCCATCTTGTTATTTCATATTAGTTTCTATTATTTCCTTCTATTACACCAAACATAACTGAGATTTTCTTCACTACTTACACACTCACTTACACAAACCCACTTTTCTCACTCTTAGTACATTTGTTTGCTAGCATTTCTCTTAAGTGACCTTTTCACTTGTTCGTAAAATTCGTAGTCTATTTACACATGCACCGCTGTTCCCGCTTCCCCACAAATGCAACCGTCTTCTGAACCTCTCTTTAAAATTCCTATTATCAATGGCAAATTTAACTGATTGATTTACTTTCAGTTTTCTTTCTCACTCATACCATCTTACTCTCATATTTCCACCTTCTTAACGTTGTTTGGTTTCGTTGCTTACAAAATATTATTCTCTCTTTTTAGGTTGATGTCAGCATATTTTTATTTTCTTCTATCATTTAATCCAGGGGTCAAAGCTTACGATAAGTAAGACTTCCTAGTGAGACATATCGTTATACCGAAATGTACGCTATCAACATTTTATCATATAAGAACTTTTAATAAGTTTTATTAAACCGCATGATATCACACACACACACACACACACACACACACACACACACACACACACACACACACACACACACACACACACACACACACACACACACACACACACTTATATACATATTTATATAAATTATTCCTTTTAATATTTATTCTTCCTAATTTGTTTTTATTGGGTTTCACAATTTGATTACCAGTTGTGTATATGAGCAATAACTTGATGTCCAATAATGAATATAGTTTCAGTTAATGTAACAAAAACACATAATTAATTCGGTTAATAATTATAGTTTACGAAGTAATTTTATAACCATAAGCTTTTCAATTAGCGATCGAAGGCTTTAGAGTGTTATAAAATTCAATTTTATAACATTACTTGAAAATAACACATTACCCTAAAACATGTTATCTCCTGAATAATATGTATACTATTATGCACTAATCTTTACAGTAAATATTCTAAATACTATTACAACTGTAATATTGACATTATATAATAATTTTGAGTGTTGAAGGGTATTTAAAAGGATCACTTTATACTGTCAGTTTTGTTTAATACCCTGCTTACGTATACGTGCCATTAGCTAATGATAAATCACATTTTACATTGAAAGAGGGATTAAACAATAATGGATAACAATAACTGTGAGATAATCGTGTTTAAAAAGGGGTGGAAATTAACGACTGTCTACTAATTCCCTTAGGTAATATAAGATAGGTAAATATAGGCAACAAATAAAAGCCTCAAATACCTTGCAAAACGGAAGGTGAGGAATATTTAACCGGGGAAGTTATTGAGATTTATCCTCTCATATGTTCTAACTTTAGACAAACTACTAAGTTACAATTTTAATGTACACTTTAAAAAAATTTCGAGAGGGCTTCATTTTCCTGGACCCTTCTCCTTATATAAGCCCTTGATTGTTACTCTCTATAAAGTCTTTATTTCGAAATATATATGTACTTATTTATTCTGATTATCGTGTGAGATTACTTAGTTTATTTTTATTGGTAAATGTAAAGTACTATACGTGTTTGTTATTTGCTTAAATTTTTCAATGGCTATTATATATACTTTATATTTGACTTATTAAGTTTGATCTTTGTTTAAATAATATAGCTTTAGACCTAGTTGGTCGACTAATAATAATAACATTTAGTTTCTGAAAAAAAGGAACAAATCAAACCAAGAAAAAAATCCACACTTATGAAACCCTTTTGCATGACCCCGGTTTTTAGGAAAGAATTTAAATGCAAGCATGTAAAAAATTTTAGGATGTTTAGATAGCGTAATGGACACAGCGATATTTGACTGGAATTCTCATGCTACTTTTTCTGGCAGGATAAACTCAGCTAAGTTTGTTGCGCTGTTAATAGCTTCAAAAGGTCCAATTATAAACTTTGAATAGCTATTTAACAGCTTTTAGCCTGTCTACTACGCACATGAATACTCCCATCTGAGACATGGGGATTTTTTGGGGCAATCTAATTTCACGGGCATATTACAGCATTTATGATTTTTTTAAATGACAGGGTAAATGACAAATTTTTTCATTATATAGATGTTATAAAATTATTTTATATAACACAAATTAACGAGTAATATGTTTAACAAAAATTACATTTCTCATAATGTTTAACAAACAGCTTCGCATAGGGTCTGCAACTAAAAAATGCCCATAAACAATTGATTCTGAAGTTAAAATTTTACAGACTATTGTTGAGACCCTCTTATAACCAACAGTTGTTTGAGCAATATATTTTTATAGTGATATTTATGCAAATGAAATTACTGAAACTGATAGAACCTGAATTATTACTGTACGCATATTACAAAAATACACAGTCAACCCACTGTCATATTTTAGGGAAGTTTTTTCATCAGGAGTTGAGTAGGAGATAAACAAAGGTTAGTTAAAGTGTCTGCGGTTTGCAGTGTCTTAGGTTGAATGGTAGAAAGAGGGGCTTGACAGCTGCAACTCCGCCCTTTATTAATAATACTTTACATTAATTCACCTGTAAGTTTTAGGAAAAACAAACCATGTAGTCCCTGCTAGGGCCAATCTGTTGTCAATAAGTACAGTGCTAATAAAGTAAATCGGGTGGTGTGTCTTTCTGTTGAAAAATTTATTATTCAGTCTGTGACATTTGTGCTAGCAGAGATTTTCAGCAGATGCGCGTTATCCTGAACTTTGCAACTAGTAAATTTCATGATTTAAAATATATTAGTTTACTATATATGAGGGTCTGACTCGGTATCAAACCTTCTCCTGCCAGTTTTAATATTTGCTTGCACTACTCCTTTGATGTATTGCTCACATTAACAAATTTCATTGATTACCATACATTGGGTGTTATGTTTTTTAACAAGAAGTATTTTTAATAATACCATTATAATATTAAATTATAATAGTTACACAGTTTCAAACACTTACGAATATTGTGTGAAATTATCCTGATGCTAAATGCGACCTATCACTCTGGTGAACGCTGATACAAGAGTCTTCAACTGACCCATTGTCGGCTCATTGTTGAGCTATTATAAATATACTGATGTAATTTATCTCATTAAATGCTTGCATAAGTACCTTTATTTTTCAAATTTCAATTTCAATTCATTATATGCTTATCACATTAGGTGTAAAGTTTTTAAATTATGAGTATTTTCAACGCTTCATAAATGAAATCATGATTTTTATAAAAAGTTTTATATGTACTGGCGTAAATTGGAATGTCGTAGTAAGACATCGCCGTTCTTTTACAAACAACATTTTACAATATCATTTATGCAACAAAATTTGTCAAGAGCATCCTTTTGGTGTAAATATTTCAAAATCAAATATTTATTTCTAGATTTTTTTTTAATTTTCTAAGAAATAATAGTTCAACTATTATTTTAAACTGAACAAGTGTATCAGTTAAAAAAATGTCAGTGCAGTTTGGAATAAAATTTTATTTTAATTAAACGAATACATTTGCATCCAAAGCACTAGTGCTCCGTTTATTACCAGCTTCACTAATTAAACCTTCGGGAATAAGGGAATCTGCAAAGAGCATCGGCAGTGGAGAAATCGATGTAAGTTCCTAACTTAGGTTTAGATCCAATTAGCGTACTCATTAATAGTTAACAGATTTAATCATTGCTATAAGCTTGTTTGTAACAATTTTCGGGTAATTATTTTTGCAGCTTAAATTATTCAAATAAAAACACACATGTAAACTAAACAGAAAAGCTTTCTGATGTTATACAGACACCACGCTGTACAACCAATATGCAAGAGGGATTATATTACCTCATAAATCTGCTGTTACTTGATTATGGGTTTCTTTGGTACGTTTGTGTTAATGGATAAATAACTCCGAGTAACATGCAAAACAAACAGTTTTAGGAAGATATTGAAACATTATTCATGTAAAAGTGTT
>NW_025779781.1:0-21339 GCF_021130785.1 Homalodisca vitripennis
TTGACCCAAATTGGACTCTGGTTATTTTTTCAAAAGGAAGTTCCGAAATTATTATGTTTTTATTATGAGTTTTTAAATTACACATTTACGTTATACAAAAAACTGTAATTTACCCACAATTGGGAACTTAAACATAACGTATAGATCTACTCGGGAAATGTTGTAATGGCGTACTGGAAATGTCAAAAAATGTAATAAAATTTATATACTTATAAAAATTAATTAATAACTAGTTATATTTTAATTAGAGCAATTAATTGTACTTCAACATTAATTGTTCCTCTAGAGTTCCCATAATTCCAACAAACGACAAGAAACCACCAACTTGTTGAGGTCAATTTTAGTGACATAAGAATCCAATGTAAGAAAACTTGGAGGAAGCGCAAAGATCTTATATATCGCGAACATTTAATGCTTGAAAATATTCATTGAATTATAATATGACATCGGCGCTTAACACAGGGCTCACTTGAAAATGTATGTGGTACGTATTAAACGTAAAGTAATCGGAATTCCATTTTAAGGATCTATAATTAAAATTAAAAGGTCTGCTGTGATGCGTTGTCTAATAAACGCAAGTAATTAATATCGTCAGCCATCCTTGTGAACGCCTAAGATTATTTCTAATTCACATTGTTTATCTTTCTCCTGGTAAGATTTTATATTTATGAAATATTTATACAATATTCAGTATTCTATGATTTCGCAGACAGCATACTCGATGAGTAAAAATAATTGTATTAATTGTTATAACAAAAGGTGTAAATGACGTAATCGGTTTAATACAATACTTTAATATTGAATAAATTCTTATAATCTTCATTGTTTTCCTTAAGTTTTATTTACATGAAACAAATTTATGGTCAAAATAAAAAATAAAAAGTTAATGAATATTCCTATCAGGCATAAAACACTGATTATAGAATACATATACTCAAAATACAATGTCTGTTTACACAACCTCTTAGCTGGCTGAAGCTGTGACAAATGATCAATTTTATTATTTGACATAGAACTATATTTATTTTAATGCCGGTCTGCTTCCTCTTTGCATGATAGTATTCAAAATAAAAAGACCTGTAGAACTATTACAAATTTGCGTCATTATAAAAAGTATACATTTGCGTTTCGATGGTGGTCCTATTTACATTTCCACATTTTTTCTTACATGGGTTAACTATAGATGGCGAACAATAAACGTCTAGTGCTAACAACAAATTTCAAATAGAGAAACCAAACTTCAATCTTCAATGCCATTGTAAACAATTGACTTCACTGTTAACACTATCGGATTTGAAATGTGAACAATTCAGACGTGACGGAAAACCGAGACAAACTATTGTAAAGGGCGTACTACATCTACATTTGTTTTACATTACGAATGACGTTATTATGAATTCTAAATATTATTAAAAATTAATTGTGATGAAAGGAAATATCTAAACAAATTTAGTTTTAGTGGCGAGCTTTTGTTAATTTACTAAAGATGTGAAAATAAATCCTAGACTGCAAATGGACAACTTAAACTTTGCTTATAGTTTTGAATGTTTTATGACAATATCAAGTATTATATTTTCTTCAAGCTTCCTGGAACGGCATTCTACTATTCAATAACACTATTTGTTAATGTTATTACAACATAACATTACAAAACACAGCGCACATGATGGGCAATAATATTGATAGCCGTGTTATCAAATTAGGATCCGGTAATAGAACATATTCATTGTAAACTACCTAGACATACCTCACGTTAGAAATAAGGTGAGTTAACTGTTGTAAAAAATAGATTAAGATACAATATTATAAAGAACTAAGGTACAACGTAGACATTATCAATCAATGTAAATTTGGAGCTCCAGGTAAACGGCTAACTATATCTCTCCACTTTCATATATCCTTAAAAACTATCTAATTACCCGCGGTTTCGCACGCTTTTTCGTTTTTTTTTTAAAGCTTCTGCCCGCTTTATTAGGTACAGCTGTATCGTTTAAGGAGAAAAGCGTTACTAAACCATTGAGTTGAAAGAGACACATTTGGGAAACTAAATACTATAAAATCTTAACTGACGTAATTCACTACTTAAGTGTGTTTATTACAAGATATGATATTAAGAGAATCGTAAATTATAATAGTGTGATTATATCAATAATAAAAATTGTATCTAAAGCGTAATTTATGTTTACGTAAACGAATTTCCTACTAAAATACGTGTTTGTATATAATTATAGATTTTGAATACATTTATCTAATTATAATTATTATTGATTTATTAATTAAGTTATGTAAGCCGCAAATTATATTTTTTGACACTAAGATCTTCATTTTATTCATCTTTGTGTTAATTTAAAGTAACTCTAAAAGGAAGAACGCTAGCCTGATTGACATAATTTCATAAAATTCTGTTATATGTTCTTTTCTGTGTCAAGTGAAGAATCAATAGAATCCGGAGTAAACATCTTATTGCATTAAGTCACAAAAAAAGACTCTATTGCGCTGCTCTCCGCAGTCTCGAAGTGGTTTGTTTAGGGAATGGTGATAAAAGATTTTCCGGGAGTCGGAAGTGTCCGCATCCATGTAAAGATACGCATAGAGAAAAGATAAACAGGTACTATATCAAACATATCTCTCTTCGTTAAATGAATAGGATGGAAATGCTGTATCAATTGTTCCAGACCTTCTCCATTCAACACGTGCAGTGGGATGTAATTAAATTCCGGTCTTAGTTAGTTTAGATTGTAAGGAGCGTTTAATATAAATGATGAAAAAGCTAGCCAGAAGTGAAACTCCTGCCGTCAATAACCTGAACACTGCATCCACAAACTATATTCTCCATCAATATAATAATATTTCATGTGTAAGAGGCGATCGCTGTGCAGTTTTCCTTTACCGATACATTTCAACAAAAACCTGTAAAATTATTAATTTGATTTTGGGAGAAAATGTGCAAGCGATGTTTCAATAGAGCGCGAATAATGTAAGAATACTATCTATCTGCATTCATGAGTACTGCACATTGTAGGAATTTTTGGTGACCTTACCGGTTGCTATTAATTTGGCAATTGCAACAATAGAAAACTGTGAAAATATTGCTTTCTCCTCTATGGTGCTTGACTTGATTCATTACCTGTGAACTTTTGGCATTACTTATTTATTCATCTTTTACTGTGTAATACAATACTTAAAATCGAACAAATAAATTTATATTTCATTTTAGTACAGCTACATTGAATTAAACATTTCACCTTACCTACAATTTTCCAAGGACAAGTTTACCTAATTGGGATGCGTGGCGTTTAAAAAATGTTTAATTTGGGAATGTTGAAAAAGGATTTATTTTAACTGGGCACGAAATTGTAATATTAAGCGTTAAGATTTTAGTTGGCCTATAAAAACCGGGTGTTGTATTATGTAATGAATTTATAGAACTATATTCCAAAAACTGTCTGAATAAGTTAGAGAGGCATTCATCACCTAAAAATTGTTAAATTTTTAGATTGGGTAGACAAGTTTAACCGAGTATTCTTCTGTTTGTCTTTTTGACCACTTACAACACCCCCAATTGTTTTTTCAGCACAATTTTGTTAAACATTTATAAAGTTTCTGTTAACACAAATAATATTGCACAACTGCACTTCAATGGTCCTTCACATAATTGTTAATGCTATATAGTAGTGTACAAACCTTAGAAAAATTGTTTACGTGCCATGTACACTGCAATTAAAAAATAAAAGTTGAATTTAAGTCAAAGGATAATTTTTTATAACACAAAATAGGTATTTACCATACGCAGAATTAAAACAAACAATTGATTTTTATGTGGGGCCCCTAAGGCGTTATCTTATATTTTTACTTCATAAAGCGTTTCTAACTAACGTATATAGAAATGTGAAAAATATATGGTTTGTTCGTTGATAATTTCTCAAACGTCATATAATTACCACTTGTTTCATTAAAATAGCTAGAACTGAAATTACCGCATTTTAATTGCGTCCGGATGTAGTAACACTAAGTAGTATATATTTTCATTACAAAATGTTTTGAAATTCCTTTGTTTATTATTATATATCAAATTTCACAATACTCCTCCTTATTGGTCATACTTTGGTTAATACACATACTGTTTATACAAACTTCTCGCTTTAAGCGAAAAAATTCCTAAATGGCTAATCGTTGCTTTAACTGAAAACTAATAATATTTCTCCTAAACGTAACATATACAACCCATTCGGCCTGAGAGCTATTCAGACAGAGAGAAGCGTTACAGAACAACCTAGATTTCGCCTACTCCTATAAATCATCTGAACTGGAAACTTTTTTACCGAGTCTACAGACGTTTTCCAAGCTCATAGGTTAACAACGTATAACAACACACCTTAACAGTTGTTTGTTATTTCTCCTTCAGCACGTGGCCCTGGTAATGAATCTCTAAATTATTTTAAATTATTTATGCTTATAAATTGGGGAATGCTTGATGGAATTTGGGAAATGTAAATTTTTATATTAGTAAGTGTCACACCCTGACTATGGTATCTTAGCATTTTAGAAGGGGCCTCGGGGTATAAAAATAAAATATTTGCGATAATTGTCAGCTTTTTCTTCATCAATTAAAAGAAGTACTATATTCCATTAAGAAGAGCTTCTTCCTTAAACGGTATATTCATTGTTTGAATTTGAGGGGTTTGCTGCAAAGTACAGTTTTTTTTTTTATAGTATATATATATATATATATATTATATATAAATCCTTATATATATATATATAATATATATAAGTAGATATGAATGATTGCAGGGGTCTTCCTAGGGACACTTTTCGGGACAGTCAGAAAATCAATGGTAAAATACAGTCCATTGAACCATAAACAAATCTGAGAAATCAAAACAGTTAAAATCACGAATGATAACAAATAACCGAAACTCTATAGCTGTATTTACTGTTCATTGTAGGCTTCTAAGTTATCTTAAGCATGTTTTAAATGAAAAAATCCAGAAATCTTCGAAATTATCCTTTTAATTCCACGAAGTTAATTGGTAACACAGTCTTTTATCTTTAATACCAACGTCTTTACTTTCACAGTAACAACCAAGTGTAATTTTTTCAATTTTGTTTCAATTCATTTAACTCTTTTTTTCATCCAAAACAGTTCTCCAAAAATCTGATTTGGGCAAGTGTACTTTACAATAACTTCCCAACTCGGGCAATTATTGTAAACCCGAATTTTATCTTTTCATTTTTCGCTCCAAATTCAAGATTCTATATCTCTTTCTTTTTTCTTCCAATTCCACTAATTTCTTATATTCTTTGAATCTTATAGTTCACCAAACCTTATTCAACTCTTGTGTAACAGCGCTGGCCATTTATTATCAGAAAAATCTTTTAACTAAAATTTAGTTAAAAGATTTTTTCTATATAACAAATAGAACAAATCTGGAAATAACATTTGACCAGAAATGCGGGTACTTGTGCTGAATTTGTGTCCAAAAAATCACTACTTCTCAATATATTTAATTTTTACAAATTTTTGCTCTTTAAATAGAACAATCTCCTAAAAAACATTTGGACCAAGACAGAAATTGTGCTGATTTGTGTCAAGTTGTCACAAATAAATCACCACTTTGCTTCTCAAAATTTTTAGTTTACAAAATTTTTTGCTCCTTTAAATATGGAGCGGAAAAAGATAGAGTGCCCATACCTAGCAAAAAAGACATTTTTTGTGAACATCTCAACTATACTCGTTCATTACAATTCGAAAAATCATTTGAAGAACAAAGAAATTTATAATAAAGAACTAAATTATTTGAGGTGACTCTGGGCTACTAAAGAGAATCAAATCGATGGTCACGAAAAGATGTACAATATAGAAAAATTGCCGTGAATTAAAGAAAAGCTTTAAGGAAGATAAAAAAGATCTCAATTATTTAATGATTGCGAAAAAATTCAATCAATCGCTGAAAAATTGTCCTTGAGAAACAAACGATAAAACTAAGGTTCTGATAATGATCGAAAGAAATTGATATAAAAACTTCTTTTAAAGTAAAATCCGAAAATATCATCAGATGTAGAAGTTAGAAGCTTTTATCCTCAAATACACGGTCTTATTCAAGCAATACATTTTAAACAAACTTGAACGACAATTCCATGTCAATTTACAAATACTCTTTCAATCTTATGCGGTCAGAACATTAAAAGAGTTTAATCGAGAAATTTCAAGAAAAATGTTAAAAATATGAAGGGCTATCTCTCTTTGGAATGTGAATACGAACGGAAACTTATAGTGAATGGTGAACCGCAAACATGTCTAATGTATTTTACTATCAAAGCAGACGAAATCTTTGACGTAAACGACTTTATTACTAAGCAATTTAATAAATTAAGCACATCGAGAACAAACGAATAATCCAAATAAAGGTTACGGATGGACACATTTAAAAGTTGTAAACAACTAGTTTTTGAGCCTTAAATTTAAAACATGAATTTATGGAACAGCCGCAGGATCATATATCGATTTATACCAAAGGAATTCAAAGATAAAAAGCAGCTTGTATAAATATAAAAAAATAGAGATCTGTGATTTGCTTGCTTTATTTACTCCAATAAGATGTATGCTATTTGGAAAAACCCGAGACTCATGTTGACAGATGCAAAACAATACGAAAAATTCGTGAACCGATGAGATATTTTCTGGTATTCGACTATCCTAATGTCTTTTAAAAAGGATATACAATTGATTTTGAAAACAAACGAAGCAGCAAAGCAAAGTACAAGTATCCGAAAATGTCTGTAAATGTCTATACTTTTGATGAAAAAACTTCACATAGTACCGTTTGCCAAAATTTCAGAAGTTTATATGACGCCAAGTTAGAAGTTGATTTATTGTATGTTAAAGCAAGATGATAAATCCCATTTATATGTTTTGATAACAGATTTAAGTAGATTAGCGAGTTCACAGATATCAAAAAATGCTCCACAAGACGGTTCTTGTGTCGAAGATGTTTAAGCCATTTCTACAAATATAGTGCTTTATTCAGATCATTTAGAAATTTGTAAGCAACATGAAGTTTGCAAGCCAATTATGCCCATTTCCAGGTCAAACAACTAAAATTTACTAATTATCAAAAGAAATTTAACTCATCCGTACGTAATTTATATGGACTTTGAGAGCATATTAGAGAAGGATTCCCACATGCTCAAAAACAATCGCAAAAATCGACTACAACCAAGATTCAGAAGCATATTCCTTATGGTTTTACTCTATATTTAGTGTCCTAATGTGACCAATCGTATAGTACAAGCCGATATGTTTAATCGAGCAAAAAATTGAAGAAGAGTTGCCGAACGTTCCTGCAAAATTGTGTTTGAAGAACTCAATAAATTATCGAAGTACAATAGCTAAAAAAAACTATAATTCAAAGAACATGAAGCCCATGGAAAATTGACTGACGAAGAAGAAATTTTCGTATCAAAATTCAAATCTTTGCCACATTTGTGAAGCAAATATCGTATCAAGGACACTGATAAAAACTTTAGGGTTCTTTACCAGATAATTGGAGTTCTGCTTATGATGCATTCAAAAAATGCAGAAGATCACTGTCATTTGACTGGAAAATTTCGAGGTGCAGCTCATAGAATTTGTAATCTGAATTTGAAATTTTCCTCAGAATATTCCCGTTTTCTGTCACAATATGTCTAATTACGATACGCATTTGTACATAAAAGAATTGGCAAAACAATACGGTAATGCTGATTTGATTGCAAACACCGATGAACGATATATAAATTACTCTGTAAATTCTGGATACGGGTATGAATTTGATGGTGACAAACCTAGAAAGTTCATCAAGTTTTCGTTTGTAGACACGTTCAGATTCATGGCCTCGTCTATAGAAAAGTTAGCTAAAAATCTAAAGAGAGAAGACTTCAAACATACAAATCATTTTATACAAGATGGACTGAATGAGATAATAGAAAGACAGCCAAATGACGAAGAAGAAATCTTTAAAATTCTATCTGGAAAAGGAATATTTCCCTATGAATTTATCGACAGTATTGAAAAACATGATTACAAAGAAGAGCTGAAAATTCAAGATTTCTATTCACTCTTGACAGATGAGAGCATATCTGAGAAAGATTATCAACACTACTTAAATGTTTGTATGAACAAATTAAAAGAGAAAAATCTGGGAAATTATTCTGATTTGTACAACATTCAAGATGTTTTATTGCTCGCTGATATCTTGAAAATTTTAGGAATATTTGTTTGAATTGCTATAAGCTTGATCCAGCACACTATCTGACTGCTCCTAGTCTTGCTTGGGATGCTATGTTAAAATTAACGAAAATTGAGCTTCAGCTAATTAACGATTATAACAAGTATTTAATGATTGAAAAAGGCATTCGCGGAGGCATTTTCTCAGTGTATTAAACGATATGTGAAAGCAAATAACAAATATTTGAAAGATTTTCGATTAAGACAAGAACCTTAGAAAAGCTATCTGTTGTACGTCGATGCAAACAACCTTCTATGGGTTATGGTTCTTATGCAAAATATTTACCATATAACGAAATCAAGCTGGATGGATCCTAAAACGTATACAAACAGCAGAATGGAAAGAAACAATTTTGGAACTGCACTGGCGACGAAGATTATGGCTATATTCTCGAAGTTGGATCTTGGATTATTTCCAACGAAATTTACACGAAACATCACAAGGATTTACCTCTTGCTCCTGAACATTTTAAAAAACAAACTTTGCACAACTCTAATGGAGATAATAAAACTGCATATATCGTTGTTCATTCGAGAAATTTGAAGTTCTATATTGGAACAAGGCTATAGTATTTTTTGAAACATGTGAATAGAGTTATTGCATTCGATCATGAAAGCCATTTTATGAAAGAATACATTGATTTTAACACAAACATGAGAACCAAAGCTACAAGCGACTTCTTTGAAAAAGGAACTTTTTATAAGCCTGATGAAACAACTCAGTTTTTGGAAAATCTATGGACAAATGTGAGAGAAACAGATGTGATATTAAGCTTGGAAATGGAAGAATTTTCAATGAAACAAGCTAAGAAAACAAATTTCAAATGCTTCAAACATCTTCTGTCGACAACCTGTATAGCGAGTCACATGTACAAACAAAAGGTTAAATTTAACAAACCGATTTACATAGGATTTATTCCAAGTTCTCCGACCTCTCAAAAAAATTGCTAATGTACGAGTTTTACTTACAACAAATTAAAGAAAGTTTTGATCCAGATTTGAAATCTGTGTTACATTGGATACAAGGAACAGTTATGTTCCTAGAATTGAAACGAGATCCTTTTAAAATTAATTTAAAGAAAATATAGATGACTTTGATACAAGTGAATTGATCCAAAAGATCATGAATGTTTCACTACTAAAAATAAGAAGGTAATAGGGAAAATATTCAAAGATGAGTTTAAATAAGCGAAGTTTTTTAGAAGAATTTTGTGGTTTAAGGTCTAAGATGTACTCGTACAAATATCTAAGATAAAAAACCCAGTTAGGCTGTAAAAGGTAATTTAAGAGAAGCGTTGTAAATAAAACAATAAAATAGTCGAAAACTTGAAGAGATGTTTGGTTCGAAGATAAAGAAGAATTTAGGGGAGATGACAGTAATCAAAAGTTTATTAAACATGAGTTTGTACACTGTTACCATAAACAAGCTGGCACTTGAACGCTAAAGATGCATAAGAGAATTTGAGTCCTTAGAAAAATAAGATCGATACAGTACCGTATGGTCTATTATAAAATGAAGCAAAATCTGATATACTTCTAGAACGAATTAAATAAAGCTTGGGAAACTTTGATATGTAAATGGAAGATGATTTAATTCACTGTCACAAGTGTAAAAAGAAAAACGAAAAATAATAGGATTCAAAATCGTCGTTCAAACTCAAAAATTGGATTGTATAGAATTGCTGCAAAATGTTTCAAAATGTAAGACAAACAAGAGTTTAAGTTTATAAAGAATCAAATCCAAAACTTGTTTAAGCAAGAATTGGAAGACTAAAAAGACTGAGATAGAGATTGAAGCTCGAGAGAATTCATGCACCAGTTACGACAAAAAAGTTTTAAAAAGAGAAAAAATTATAACTTTAGAGAATTGACGATTTAATGGGCAGCAGATTTAGTTTATAATGTCTAAAACTATTCGGATTCAAAATGATGGATTCAAGTAATATGTTAAATGTTATTGATACTTTCTCAAAATATGCTTGGTCTCAATGAGCTATCAAAGAAGAAAAAAAACGTAACACGATGTCTTCAAAAGCCTTCGAAGATATAGTAAAAGACGCGCGATAAAGATCAATCCACCAAACCGCCAAAATCTACTATCATACAGATAAGGGTTTTTAAGAGTTTTAAAAATAAAGAATTTAACGAAGTTTTGAGGAAAATACAACATTAAGATGTTTATCATACTGAAAAACTCGAAGAGAAAACTCAAGTATTGTAGATAGATATAACAGAACTCAAAAATGAGAGAATGAAAACGTAATTTTTGGATGATAATAAAAACTTTAAATGGATCGATATTCTTCAAAAAATCGTAAAACCAATTATAACGATACAGTTCACAGCACAATCAAAATGAAAACCGAAAGACGCTAGATAATGGATGCAGAATAAGGAAGTTATTAGCAGACCGTTTTCAAGTATGTTTCCACCTGAAATTCACACGAAAACTAAATTTAAAGTCAATGATCGATGTAAGAATTGTTAGTAAAACAAACAAACATTTGTCGAACAAATATAAGAACAATTGGTCAAGAGAAATCTTTGTGATTTATTCAATATTTAATAACACAGATCCTGTAACTTATAGTATAAAAGATTTAAATAATGAAGAAATAACCGGGAAAGTTTTCATGAATATGAATTGAGAAAGTCAAAAGATTTTTTCTATAATAAATGGGAGGAGCCCAAAAGAAATGTTCAATGTGCAAAGAATTAAAAGGTTTTGAAGAATTTTATAAAGATAAGAGTAGAAAAAGATGGAATTATTTATAATTGTAAAGATTGTTATAGGAGAGTATCATAAAGAGCTGTAATGATAAAATAGAAAAATTAACTTTGGAAGAGAAAGAATGTCTTAAATGTAAAGAAACTAAAGAAATATTCAGAGTTTAATAGTGATCACTATAGTAGAGATAAGAAAGACTCATATTGTAAAGATTGTGTAAAGAAGAATCACCATAGAATTATATTATGAAGATACTCAATGTGAATGTGGAAGAAACTATAAAATGGTTAAATAATTATCAAAAACATTTACAAACAAAATATCATAATTCAAGAGTTTAACATTTTCATCGTGTAATAATTTGTTCTATATAAATGGAGTCTCAAAGAAATGTACAAAGTGTCAAGAAGAGAATAGAAAAGACTGTTATTGTAAGGAATTATATGATAAAATGAACAAATTAACTTTAGAAGAGAAAAAAAATTGTTACTTTTGTAAAGAAATTAAAAAATATTTCTGAATTTAATAAACTGGCAGTATAGTAAAAGATAGAAAAGATGCTTTTTGCAAAGATTGTGCTAAAAAAAATTTTCAGCAAAAGTTATAAAAACGAAATGCCTTGTGAATATGAAAAAGAATTCTACAATGGTTACCTAGTTATGCTAAACATTTACAAACAAAATATAATAAATCGAGAGTTTTTAGTAAAATTTAGAAACATTTTCATCGTGTAATTTAGATATTCTATAAATCAGTCGAGATTCTGCCATATTTGTAGTAAAAATGATTTCCGTTGTATAAAATATTCAAAGATTCTTTCATTTGGTTGTAGAGATTTTATACTATTTGGATCTCCATGTTCTTAATAAAATTTCCATTTCTGGGTTAATCAATTTCAAGTTCTTTCAATCTTTTCGGTATTTCTCTCTTTTGAGCTCTGATAACGTAATAAGGCCATTCCCACATGTGATTCTTCTTAATTAACACAAAAACATGGTGTTTTTTCTTATCAAAATCTTTACAAACAAGATCTGGTTTTCATTAAGTCAATTTTTTACACTTTGTTTTGCAATTATTTCCGTTTTGATTTCATCTTTAATTTGCAAGTGCTTAACTTTGTCCTCTAAATATTTAATCTTGTTTTTCAAAGTTTGTACACACCAAATTTACGATATGCTTGGTAAAACATCTCTCGTAACCCATTGTTGAAAGCTTTTTGCTTTATTTTATGAGATCTTTAAAATTAACGAATAAAGTCCTGATTCATTAATGAAAATAGTATCTTTGTGAATATTTGCGAGGTGGCCCTCGAGGGCTACCTTATCTTTTAGATAAAAGTATTGAGATTTTGTCACCTTCATCGACATTATTTCTAATCGCTTTTTCTGTATTGTTATATTCCAATATTTCTGCCAACATCTTTAGCCTTAAACCAAAATTCATTATTTTCGTCAACAATTGTTAAAATTTCTTTATTATTGAAATTTTAGTTGATTATTTCTTAGATCTATGACTGACTCCATTTAGATAGAAAAAATTTAACAAGCAATTTTTATTTTGAGAGACCTGGTTCATTAATAAAAACAGTACAGGGATGAAGATTGTTAAGGGGCCATTCGAATAGACCCTTTGTTTTTTAAGTAAAAAATATTGAAATTTTGTCATCATCATCAACGTTTAATATGATTGCTTGTCTCGTGTTTTCATATTCTAAAATTTCTACAACATCTTTAGCCTTAAACCAGATCACATTGTTTTGTCTACAATAGTTAAGATATTCGTGTTATCGAATGTAAGTTGGTTATTGAGCAGATCCACAACTGGACTCCATTTAGAAAGAAAAAATTTAACAAGCAATTATTTGAGTGTAAAGTCCAGATTCAGTTAATAAAAAATTGAACTAGGATGTAATGTTTGTAAGAGTCGCGATTCGATACCCTTGTCAGAACGTATGTTTTTGAATATTTTCTCGGGGTCTATGGGATAGACCTCCGGTGATTTATACATTTAAGGGCTATTTTCTCGTCATTATCGTCATTTTAATCTAATCGCCTCTCATCAATCTTAAATAAATTGTTGTTTTACTCTCATTATTTAATAAATTTCCCTCAGAGTCTTGTATAGTTAGAACGATTTTTTGAATTCTTTTTAATATTTTTTCTAATTGGAATATAATCGATTTCATTCGGTTTTTCACTGATTTTCGATCCATAAGCAACATTTGGGAAAAAAGTGTACAAAATTTCAGATTCTTTGTGTAAGTGTTCGGTATGATTTTTCAAAACTAGGTTCAACGAGATTACAATGTACTTCAATTACATCAAACGGTCTAAATTTTGGCGTTTTATTTCCTAAATATACCTGATTTGGCTCAATAGTTTCTTGAACAAACCCTAATAAATCTACAATAAATTGCTGAAAACATTATTCTTACTGGTGATTTTTATTTGAATTTTATTAGAGAGATAATTTTTTTGCATTTCAAACTTGTTTTCGTCAAAGTTTAAAGATTTATCTGATTGTTTGAATGTTTTCAGATAATTTTTAAGGGAATTTTTAATTTGATCGAAAGGTATAATATCCTTTGTTTAAACCATAATATTTTGTTATGTTTCTTCTCACTAAATCCTATACAATAAGGAGAACTTTCACTAATATTTATTACAAAATTGTCAGAATAAAAAACCGCTTTAAACCGATAAAATAATTTGATTCTTCCTCTAAGTGTTATAGGATGTTCCAAGTTTAAAACTAATTTAGAGCTTTCTGAAGTCAACTTGAACAGCTTCATTTTCGCAAGCGTTGCTTCAAGATGAAAAATCTTCTATTTAAATGGAGAAATTTTTAAAGCAAAAAGATCAGATAAAACTTCAAACGTTTTGAAGAAAATAAGAAAGATCAACCAATCAGATTGTTAATTGTTGGTTCAAGTGGATGTGAAAAAAACAACTTTATTATTGAATTTTATCTACAATAGGTTGATTCCTTATTCCAATTTGTATGTTTTTTAGTAAATCTTTAGAACAAGACGCCTATAAAAAATTACAAGAAAGATTTGAAAATATTGAGAAAAACTTAAACAAAAAAATATCACATTTTTATAATGCTTCTGAGGACATAGTTCCGTTAAGCGAATGTAAACCCAATTCGTTTAATCGTTTTTGATGATTGTATTTTAGAAAAATCAAGACGTTATTAAGGAATATTTCGTAATGTCCCGTCACAAAAACATATCTTGTATCTATCTTTCCCAATGCTTTTCAAAGGTTGATAAACAAGTTATAAGAAATAACCTGAATATGTTGTGTATTTTTAAGCAAGACGATCACTATTCGAGAAAGATTTATAACAATTATGTGGGATCTGATATGAGTTTTAAACCACTTTATTGAGTTATGTGATAAAATTTGGAAGGAAGACTTACGGATTTTTAACTATTAATCTAACTTTGAAGCCTAAAAAATGGCAAATATTTGAATAAATTTTTCCAATATAAACGTGTGAATAATCTAGTTGTTTTCATGTTTTTACGTTCACGTTCCACGGTTCACGTTCATGTTTCACGTTCATGTTTTACGTTCGTGTTTACGTTTCACGTTCGTGTTTCACGTTCATGTTTCACGTTCATGTTTCACGTTCATGTTTCACGTTCATGTTTTACGTTCCGTGTTCTCGTTTCGTGTTCACGTTTCCACGTTCCACGTTCACGTTTTACGTTCCGGTGTTCACGTTTTTACGTTCCACGTTTCGTGTTCTCGTTTCGTGTTCACGTTTCCACGTTCCACGTTTACGTTTCAAAAATTTTCCTAAATAAATGGCGAACGTAACTTCAGAAGAAGCAAAAAAACTTGATCAAATAGAAAAGAAATTAATCAAAGAATTTAAAGAACAGATTCGAATTGATGAAAAAGAAACAAGAATTTATTCAAAAAATTAATCAACCTGTAACATCTGCAATAAAAAATGTTGAGGGCAAAATTGAAAATGTTTTAAGCGATAATCAAAATTTGATGAATTTGGTTCCAGTTTTGTACGACAATTTGCTGATATTTCGATACCAGAATCTGAGTTTGAATTGCCAAAATTACCATCTTCAACACCATTTAGACCTCGAACGATCATTGAAGAGTCTACCATAGTTGAACTCAATAAGTCCTGGAACAACGGATATAATAATTGGTGAAATTGGTTAAAAAATTTCTTCCTAGAGCAAAGGATGATTATAAATTTGGTTTTGTATTGGGACAGAAAAAAGAAAAGTTTTATGATTGGAAATTTGCCCGTGAATTTTGAGCATAATGATATCATTATTAATGAAAAAAAAAACATATGAAAAAGGAACTCAAGGTTTATGGAGATTATTAACAGGCACTGATGTTCCAAAAGACGGTTTATATTCTGAAGAAGACTTGAAAAAGTATACTGAAATTTTATGGATATCTGATTCAATTTACAAAAAATAATGATCCATCAACTAAGAAACCAAAGTCAAGTAAAGGTAAAAAATATCTCAATTTGATTAAACCAATTTGGGAAAAAAGAATCGAAGGATCAGGTGTGAGAAAATACAGTGATAATAAGATTGAATACAGATATATCGAACGATTTGACAAAACTCGATGGAATTATTAATTATATTTATGCTCAAGAAAAGGCTGGAAACAACAATTTTTTGAACGAAAAGAAAGCGATTAAAGATTTTTATTTCGAAACAAACTTGATGAAATGATTGAAAAACCTGATGGAATTAAATATTTAAAACGAGTTTTGCCGGCAATAAGTTCATCTATGATTGAGGGTAGTGGACTTTTGAATGATTTTATCGACAATTTACCTTTTGAATTACACGTACCAACTTATCAGTATCTGGGGCCTGGCACAAAACTCGAAAAAAGACTAAAAAAGAGGAGATCCTGGTATAAATAAATTAGATCAAGCTGCTATGGAACACGATATTTTTTATGCAAAACATAGAGACACAAATTCCAGGGACATATACGCAGATAAAGTTTTGCAAGATAAGGCAATGGATAGATTTTTATCAAAAGATGCTAGTTTAGGTGAAAGATTTGTTGCGCTTCCAACAGCTGGAGCAATGTTTTTGAAGAGGAAAACTAGGAATGGGAATCGAAGAGAACTTGAAATTTTAACTATATAAATGGAGGTGAACGTAAACTTCAGCAAAAATCAGAAAGAAAAAATAAAATCCGCTTTTAAGAAGAAAATACCCGTTAGTATTCAATTTAAAATAGATCAACTAAAAAATGGCGAAGATAAGATATTTTTAACAAATAGACAATACAATAAAACTCGAAAAAACATAAGAAAAACAATAAAGGAACCCAGAATAGAATTTTCTTATAATCAGTTGAAAGAACTCAAAAATGGTGTGGACTTTTGAAAAGATTTATTAGATTTTGGAGAAAATATTCCAGTTGTTAAAAATGTTGTTCCTTATGTTCGTAAAGCTGCTCCAATTCGTTAAAAAGGATGTGATTCCTATTGTTCGAAACATTTTAAATTGGTTTAGATAAAGAGTTGGAAGATGTTACAGGATCTGGATTAGATGAAAAAAACTTTGAATTACGTAAAAACAAACATCGGAAAAAAAAATTTGAACCCTTAACATTCGGAGAATTGGAAGAAATCTGCAAAAACATTAAACATTTTAGAGGAATTTTTATGCGCGATTACATTACCTGAAAAAGTTAAGAGAAATTTGAATGTGGAATTGTGAATTTAGACTCGATTATGGGAAGTGGAAACGCATTGGGTTTGTTATTATAAGAATGATAAGAATGCCTGTTATTTTGATTCGTATTGGAAGAATTGAGGACAAACCGCCGATAGAATTGATCAAATATTTGAAAAAATCAAGCGTCTACTACAATGACTCTCAGATTCAAGACTATAACGATCCCCCAATTTGTGGACATTTATGTGTTTTTGTTTTGAGATGAACTGAGTAATGGTAAAGATTTTAAAGAAGTTGTTAACAAATTTATTGCTTAATAAATATGGATTCACAAAATATTTTTGACGTATTTGGAACACAAATTATTCAAAATTTAGATAATAGTTGTGAATTTTGATAGTTTGAGAAATGAGTTTGATAACAAGTTAGAAAATTTATTACAAAACCTTCCAGATTCAGATATGTTTGCTGTCGAGATTGAAGATTTTAAAGCAGAATATGATAAACAAACTTGCAAATTTTCATGAGTTCAAATGAAGTTTGCTGATAAAATAAAAACATTGGAAAAAGAAGTTGATGATGGTGTAAAAAAACATTATTTACCAATTTAATGTTCTCATATCGAAAAAGCTGATGAAATTACTGAAGCGATCAAAGTTGAAAAGAATTATGTTAGTTTGGCTAATAAGAAAAGAAATTGTCGGTGTTCGACCTGGTATTGACAAAACATGATGTTGTTGTTAAAGAACAAATTTTAAAACCTCTAAAATTATCAGAAAACATTGATATTGTTGATTTACATGATCCGAATGTTAAAAATGCCTTAGATTTTAAAGGAAAAAGAATTAGCAGTGTTAGTAAAGGAATTAATCCATTTGATGTTGTTGTAATGATTCAATTAGGAAGATCATATTAAAATGTTTAATGAACTAACAAAAATTACGAGAATCATAAACAGCATGTTAAAGATTTTACAACAGAAGTCTATGACAAGTTAGAAGCCAGAAATAGAAGATCAGTAGACGATGTTGGTGAATTACTTGATAAAGTAAATAAACTAGAAGAAAAACTTTAATACATATAAAAATAGTGTTAATGTATTAGTTGGTGAAGTAATTAACAAAATTCTGAAAAATTTTGATACAAGTTTTAATGAGAAAATAAACTTTTTTGAAGATTTTGGTACACGTTTAAATGAACAAATAACACATAATAATGAATTACTTAAAAGAATAGATGATCAATACTCTTTATATCTCGATAAAGTAAATAAACTAGAAGAAAACTTTAATAAATTTAAAGAAGATGTTAATAAAACTTTTGAAAATATTGATAACAGATTTAATGGATTAGGCGGCTATGATGACTAATTTTCCTTATATAAATGGCGCTCATATATTGTGTGAGATGTAAAGAAAAAACTGCAACAAATGATATAAAATACTATGCAAAACATTAACGGAGTTAAAAGAATTTCGGGAAAATGTGCTGAATGTAACTCAAAAAAGAGTCAATTTATAAAAACTTGATTTTGAAATTTTTTCCTAATAAATAGAGATGGCGGGACATTACAGTGCTTTCGATCTTTTTATAATGCAACACGAAAGAGATTTGAAAAAAGAACATTGGGATGACATTTCTCAAAAATATGAATTATCCGAAGATATGATGCGATTATACGTAAACAAATTGAATTGGATATAACATTGCTAAATATCAAACTTTATCATCAGAGTTCATTCAAGAAAATATACATTATCAATTAAAAGATCATATGTCTGTTCTTTGTCTCTATCAACACTTGAGTATAAAGTTTTTGGATGAAAATAAAGATACAGTTGATTGGAACAATATTATAGATAGCGGTTACTATCCTGTGCAGATTTTATTGAAATATGTGACCGAGATCGCAAAATTTAAGGAAGAGAATCCTGAATATGAACGAAGTAGATCATTAAAAATGACTCTAATCTTTTTAATTATTTTACTAAAATTTATATCTTTTCTTATAAAAACGTACATTAGATCGATGAAAAAAATGATACACGATGTTTAAAATTTCTCTTATTAAATGGCGGACTACAGAAAATATGCTAGTGATATTGAAAGGGCGGAGTTTAAAAATTTCTATCCAATTAGTAAACAACATTTGAATGTAACCGAATAAAAGAACTGAGTTTAATATTGATTTTGGAGATAACTTTTGCTCGTCTAACTTCCAGTTTTATATTTCTGGAACTTTAACAAAACAAGATGGTCAAGCATATCTTGGAACTGATAATGTTAGATTAATCGATAATTTTATACCGTTTTTATTTTCTAAGATTGAAGTAAGAAAACACAATAAATTGATAGAAGAAGTCGAAAACTGTGGCCAATTAAGCACAATTAAAGGAACTATTTCGTACTCAAAAAGTGATGTTATTTCTCAAACTTCTAATGGCTTTGAATCAGATTTTAAATTTGGTGTTTTTGAAGCAGCTGGAAATTTATCTCATTTTGGATTAGGATTTTTTGAAAATGTTACTATTCCGATCTATAAAGGAGGATTTTATCTAAGTTTTATAAGAGCAGAAGACCGATTATGTGATTCTGAAGACTGCAACTGAAATGTTATGCCTGTTGATGGAAAAAATAACAAATTACAGATTTTTTTATTAGAGTTCCAATGATTGATTATAAAATCACGAGTAAAATAAGGTTGATTGATGAAATTATAAAAAGTCAAAACATTATGTTTAATTTTCTAGATTGGCAATGTATTGAACAAAAAAGGTATTTCCGGAACAACTTATTCGTTAGATATTACAAATATTTATAGAAATATCTTCAATCCCAAGTTCGTTATCATTGGTTTTCAAACAGGTAGACAGAATAATCAAGAAAAAAAATCCTTCAAAGTTTGATAGTTTGGATGTAAAAAATATCAGAGTAAAATTGAACGGTTCTTATTATCCAGATGAATTACAAAACTTAAACATTTCAGGAGGTCTTTTCAGAATCATGTATCAGATGTATCAAGATTTTAAGAAAGTTTACTGTAATAATAAGGAAATGTATTACAATCCTAAAGAATTTTTAGCGAAATAGACCTATTTATGTCATTGATACAACAAAGAGTATGACAAATATTTCTGGTTCAAAGAACGATATAATTTATCAATATGGATTTTTCAAAAAGCTGTTACAAACGCGATTTGTTATGTTGTTGTTGTTCTCTGAGAAATTTTTAGCCTATGATGTGATTAAGAACGATATTAGAGAAATTCAGTAGTTAATGATGTTCATAATTATTCTCTTTCATTCCCTCTAATACTTCAAAAATATACTCTTTCGCCACTGAAAAATCTCGATTTCTTCCGTAATAATCTTTGTAATCATAGACAAAATATCCTAAATAGTTGTACAATAGAATGAAATTATTTCTATTTATCTCTGTTGTAGAAATGTAAACACAAACATATGCGCTGGAAAAATTTATATCTCGGCAGACTTAGTTCCATAATCTCCATTTAAACAAAAAATCTTTCTGTTTAAATGGAAGAGTATAATGCCAACTGTTACAAGTGTTCTAATAGAGGAGAAATTATCGATAAAAGATATTTAGTTTGTAGAGGTTGTAATTTAATTTTGTACGAAAGACCTAAACCTAAGAAATTTCGAAATAAACTAACACATTTGAATAATCTGCTTATGAAATTACAATACGGAGACAAGAAGCAAACAAAATTTGTTACAGAATTTAGAAAACAGAATAAAAATTTTTACTTATCTCTTGGGAAACCATTGACAAAATTATTTTCCTTTTCAAAGAATACATTAGGTTTGTAGGTATCGATACACACGTTTATTATGAAAAGATTTTACCTATAATCTTTCACTATTTGGATATTGAATTTGATTACGATTTTAAGCCTGGAAATCTTTGATGATTTTATAGTACATTTGGAGAAATTAAACGAAGAACCTCGTGAAAAGAATGCGGTTTTACTCACATTCTCCCCGACTTCTCGAGTGATTGTTAGCAAATTTCATTTTTTCCGTCTTTAAATTTTTTCTATTTAAATGGAGTTCTTGAAAGAGTTAAATGATATTGGTGAATGCAAGTTTAAAGAGTATAAGAAGTTAAATGAATTGGAAGAAAGGAAGAAACATAGAATCTTTAATTTGGAGAAAATGAAAGATAAATTCGGGTTTACAATAATTGCCGAGTTGGAAGATTGTAAAGTACACTTGCCGAACAGATTTTTGACTGTTTTGGATGAGAAAAAGATTAAAGAATTAAACAAAAATGAAAAATTACACTTGATTGTTACTGGAAAGGAAGACTATTAAAGATAAAGACTGTGTTACAATTAACTTTGTAGAATAAAGATTTTTTATTAACATTTTTTGATTTTTTCATTAAAACAGCTTATAAATGTAGAAGCAAACATTGAACAGTAAAACAGCTAAAGATTCGGTTATTTAACATTCGTGCTTTCCTGTTAGATTTTATTAGATTTGTTTATGGTTCAATGGGACAGTATTTTACATTGATTTTCTGTCTGTCCCAAAAGTGGTCTAGAACCGGCATATTCATATCTACTTAGATTATACAGAATATATTAATATACTATATTTCTATATTTGCATACTTAGAAATAC
>NW_025779782.1:0-41686 GCF_021130785.1 Homalodisca vitripennis
AGATAACCTCCTGAGTAAAATAAAACCCCCTGATGTGTTACCTCCCGCCGGTAAAATTAACCCACCCCCTGGAAAGTTCCTTGGCATGACCTCATGTCCGAATTGTATTAATCACCAAATCTCTTAACCCCCCCTGGGAAGTTCCTGGTAAGACCAGATAACCCCCTGGTCTCTTATCCCCCGGTAACGTTAACCCCCCCTGGGAATTTGTTCAAATGACCAGACAATATCCTGAACGAATTTAAACCCCCTGATGTCTAACTCCCTTAACATTAATCACCCCCCCCCCCGAGAATTTCTCGCCTTGACATAGATAGTCTCCTGGTGACATTAAACCCCCTGTTCCACTTAAAATACTGCCTTAAGGTCGGTTTTTATTATGTTTATACTAAACAATTCAAGATAGCTGACCCGTGCAGGACTTTTCTCCCGAGCTCATTCCTGGCTAAACCATAGGTCGTAGATCAAATCTGAGGGCACAATCGAAAGACAGAATTAAATTTCCGACAAGAAAGGTCCAGTCACTTTTTCACGTATCTCTAACGGTTAAGCCGCAAAACGCCCTCAAAGTCAAAAGTTTGGGTAAATCCGGAAAATTAAACTATGGTATACATACGTCCTCTGACTTTGGGTTTAAAACCAAATTCTTCTTGTCTCCAAATTTCACGAACACATAACTTAAACTCTTCTACCACATCAATTGATTAATATTATACACCACACATCTTTTGGCTGAGCGTTAGCGAAGCGTTACGACCCGTAAGATTCTCGAGAACGGATACATAAAATTTGGAAACTTCACGTCTGAATTTAACCAATCACCGAACTACGCTTATCCCCGAATTTAGCCAACACCCAAATGGGGGCCTGGGGGCGTAGCCCCCAGCGAGCCGAAGGCGAGTCCTATTATTATATTACAGGCCGCATGTGAAACTGACTGACTGATATATGTATACAAATTCTAACCTACTTCTAGAAGTGCTAGAAACTTGAAATTTTGCACGCAGGTACCTTTTGCCGTATAACCAACAGGAAAAGTCTGAAAACCGGGAATTTTTTACTTTTTAAACCCCTCAAAAAAAATTCCCGAAAAATCGCGCATTCTTTACCCTTGCAAGCCTTTCTTGTAAGCCCGATAGCGGGCGAACCGTTGGAGCTAGCTTCGATCTGACGAAAAATCGTTAGTCAGGAATGAAGTGAACAACAAAAAAAGGTCCAGTGACTTTTTGCTCTATCTTCCATGGTTTAAGCGACAAAACGCTCGAACATTTGACATTCCAGAGATTTTTTTGATAAAAATAATGTTTCGAGCCCGATAGCGGCCGAACCGTTGGTCGTAGCTCAAATCTGATTGACCATCAAATTAGCAAATTACGTGATCTACAGAAATGGTCTAGTGACTTTTTGCCCTATCTCCATCGGTATGACCGCAATACGCGATTATGTGCAAAATTTATGTAATTTTTACGTGAAATGAAAACTTTGTTTTTGGGGTCGATAGCGGCGAAACAATTGGTCGGAGGTCAAAATAAAACAAAAGGTTAGATTTAGTAAATAATATGATCTACAAAAAAGGTTCAGTTTACTTTTTACTATATCTCCATTATTTTGACCGCAAAACGCGATTAAGTGAAAATATTTGGAAATTTTCGCCTACAAATTTTCATTCCAGCCTTGATAGCGGCTAAACGGTTGGTTCGTAGCTCAAAACACGTCATTTAACAACTTTTAGTAAACGACGTGTTCTATAAAAAAAAGTCCAGTAACTTTTTTGCCTTATCCTAAGTGGTCTGGCCTAAAAAACCTGTTTAAAAGGAAATGTTTTATTATTTTTTAGATGAACATTTTGTGTTTCTGGAGGCAGTAAGCAGCCGAACCATTGGTCATAACTTAAATCCTAAATGTTCAATAACTAGACAGAATTTTACCAATCACCAAATCTCTTAACCCCCCTTTGGGAAGTTCCCAGGATGACCAGATAACCCCCTGATGTCTTAACCCTTGGTAACGTTAAACCCCTCCCCCCCTGGGAATTCCTTGTATGACCTCATGTCCGAATTTTACCTATCAATAAAACCACTCTTATCCCTTAATTAGGCAAACACCCTAGTTTTTACACATCCTTTAATAAGCCTGGAAAAACTCTATAAATGGTAAAAATATTTGTCGTGGGATTGGCAATTTTTTTGAGTTTTAAATTTATGTGCGATAAATATTTTGTGTAATTCATTCCAGATTCAGACTGCACTTGCTTTGCTAGGTTAACGAGTGAATACAACCCCACATTAGAAATTAGCTGAGCGTTAGCTAAGCGTCAGTAGTAGATATGGACAGAGTGAAGTTTTGTTTTGTTCACAGACACAAACACCCTCAAAAATAGACCCCCAGTGTGTCATTTACCCCCGGTAAACATTAACCCCCCCCCCGGGAATTTACTGGTAAGACCAGATAAACCTCCTGAGTAAAATAAACCCCCTGATGTCTTAACCCCCCGATAACATTAAACCCCCCCCAGGGAATTTCTCGGCATGACCTCATGTCCGAATTTTTACCAATCACCAAATCCCTCTCATCCCCGATTTTGCTAGCGTACATCAGATCTACCAATCACCAAATCCTTTAACCACCCCCGGGAATTTCCTGTTATGACTAGATAACCTCCTGAGTAAATTAAACCCCCTGATGGCTTAACCTCGGTAAGATTAACTTCCCCCCTGGGAATTTCCTGGCATGACTATATACACTCCTGAGCAAATAAAACCCCCTAAGCAACTTAAAAATGTTGACTTAGGGTAGGTGTTTTACTATATTTCCACTCAACAATTTACAATAGTTGACAGGTGCAGACTTTACTACCACACTCTGTACTTCCTAAACCAGAGCTCGTAGCTCAAATCTGATGGCATAATCGAAACACAAAATTAAATTTCCGACAAGAAAGGTCCGGTCACTTTTTGTCGTATCTCTAACGGTTTAGCCGCAAAATGCCCTCAAAGTCAAAAGTTTGGACGAATCCGGAAAAAAATCAATAAAAAGGTCAATTTTTAAATCCCTTGTCATTTACCTAATGTCCGGACTTAACCAGTCACCGAATTCCGCTTATCCCCGAATTTTAAGCATCTACCTTGGGGGCCTGGGGCGTAGCCCCCAGCGAGCCGAAGGCGAGTCTAATATATATACAACCGCATGTGTAACTGACTGACTGACTCACTCACTCACGTATACTAATTCTAACCTACTTCCAGATGAGTTAGAGACTTGAAATTTGGTACACATATAGCTTTCCACGTGTAACCACCAGGAAAATCCCGAAAAGTGAGAATTTTTCATTTTCAACCCCTCAAAAAAATTCCCAAAAAATCGCGCATTCTTCACCCCTGCAGGCATTTTTTGTAAGCCCGATAGCGGGCGAACCGTTGGAGCTATCTCGGATCTGACGGAAAATTCATGGTCAGGAATGAAGTGAACTACAAAAAAGGTCTAATGACTTTTTGCTCTATCTTCCATGGTTTAAGCGACAAAACGCTCGAACATTTGAAATTCCAGAGATTTTTTCGATAAAAATAATGTTTCAAGCCCGATAGCGGCCGAACCGTTGGTCGTAGCTCAAATCTGATTGACCCATCAAATTAGCAAATTTGCGCGATCTACAGAAAAGGTCCAGTAATCTTTTGCCCTATCTCGATTGGTTTGGCCGAAAAAACGTGATTATGTACAATTTTGTTGTAACTTTTACGCGAAACTTTTGTTTTTGGGGTCGATAGCGGCGAAACCATTGGTCGGAGGTCAAAATAAGACTAACGTTTTATTTAGGAAATAAGATGACCTACAAAAAAGGTCCAGTGACTTTTTACTATATTTCCCTTAGTTTGACCGCAAAACGCGATTAAGTGAAAATATTGGACATTTTCGCCTAAAAATTTACATTCCGGGCTTGATAGCGGCTCTAAACGGTTGGTCGTAACTCAAAACAAATTTTAAACGGGATTTAGGAAATCACGTGATCTACAGAAAAGGTTCAGTGACTTCGGGAGTTGGCTGAGCGTTAGCTAAGCGTCAATAGTAGATAGGGACAGAGGAATATTTATTATGTTCACAGACACAATACCCTCTAAAAAAGGCCCAAGTGTGTCATTAACCCCCGGTAATATTAACCCCCCCGGGGATTTCCTGGTATGACCTGATAACCTCCTGTACATTCAACCCCCTGATGTGTTAACCCCCCTGGTAACATTAAACCCCCCCAGGGAATTTCCTGCCATGACCTCATGTCCGAATTTTACCAGTCACCAAATCTCTTAACCCCCCCCCCTGGGAAGATCCTGGTATGACCAGATAACCCCCTGGAGACTTATCCCCCGGTAACGTTAACCCCCCCCTGGGAATTTGTTCATATGACCAGACAATATCCTGACGAAATTAAACCCCCTCTTGTCTTAACCTCCTTAACATTAATCACCCACCCAGGGAATTTCTCGCCTTGACTAGATAGTCTCCTGGTGATATTAAACCCCTGTTCGACTTAAAATACTGCCTTGAGGTCGGTTTTATTATGTTTATACTAAACAATTCAAGATAGCTGACCCGTGCAGACTTTTCTCCCGAGCTCATTTCTGGCTAAACCATAGGTCGTAGATCAGATCTGAGGGCACAATCGAAAGACAAAATTAAATTTCCGACAAGAAAGGTCCAGTCACTTTTTGTCATATCTCTAACGGTTATCCCAATATATATACAACCGCATGTGTAACTGACTGACTGACTGACTCACGTATACTAATTCTAACCTACTTCCAGATGAGTTAGAGACTTGAAATTTGGTACACAGATAGCTTTCCACGTGTAACCACCAGGAAAATCCCGAAAAGTGAGAATTTTTCATTTTCAACCCCTCAAAAAAATTCCCAAAAAATCGCGCATTCTTCACCCCTGCAGGCATTTTTTGTAAGCCCGATAGCGGGCGAACCGTTGGAGCTAGCTCGGATCTGACGGAAAATTCATAGTCAGGAATGAAGTGAACTACAAAAAAGGTCTAATGACTTTTTGCTCTATCTTCCATGGTTAAGCGACAAAACGCTCGAACATTTGAAATTCCAGAGATTTTTTCGATAAAAATAATGTTTCAAGCCCGATAGCGGCCGAACCGTTGGTCGTAGCTCAAATCTGATTGACCCATCAAATTAGCAAATTGCGCGATCTACAGAAAAGGTCCAGTAATCTTTTGCCCTATCTCGATTGGTTTGGCCGAAAAACGTGATTATGTACAATTTTGTTGTAACTTTTACGCGAAACTTTTGTTTTTGGGGTCGATAGCGGCCGAAACCATTGGTCGGAGGTCAAAATAAGACTAACGTTTTATTTAGGAAATAAGATGACCTACAAAAAAGGTCCAGTGACTTTTTACTATATTTCCCTTAGTTTGACCGCAAAAACGCGATTAAGTGAAAATATTGGACATTTTCGCCTAAAAATTTACATTCCGGGCTTGATAGCGGCTAAACGGTTGGTCGTAACTCAAAACAAATTTTAAACGGGATTTAGGAAATCACGTGATCTACAGAAAAGGTTCAGTGACTTCGGGAGTTGGCTGAGCGTTAGCTAAGCGTCAATAGTAGATAGGGACAGAGGAATATTTATTATGTTCAACAGACACAATACCCTCTAAAAAAGGCCCAAGTGTGTCATTAACCCCCGGTAATATTAACCCCCCCCCCCCCCGGGGATTTCCTGGTATGACCTGATAACCTCCTGTACATTCAACCCCCTGATGTGTTAACCCCCCTGGTAACATTAAACCCCCCCAGGGAATTTCCTGCCATGACCTCATGTCCGAATTTTACCAGTCACCAAATCTCTTAACCCCCCCCCTGGGAAGATCCTGGTATGACCAGATAACCCCCTGGAGACTTATCCCCCGGTAACGTTAACCCCCCCTGGGAATTTGTTCATATGACCAGACAATATCCTGACGAAATTAAACCCCCTCTTGTCTTAACCTCCTTAACATTAATCACCCACCCAGGGAATTTCTCGCCTTGACTAGATAGTCTCCTGGTGATATTAAACCCCCTGTTCGACTTAAAATACTGCCTTGAGGTCGGTTTTTATTATGTTTATACTAAACAATTCAAGATAGCTGACCCGTGCAGACTTTTCTCCCGAGCTCATTTCTGGCTGAACCATAGGTCGTAGATCAGATCTGAGGGTACAATCGGAAGACAAAAATTAAATTTCCGACAAGAAAGGTCCAGTCACTTTTTGTCATATCTCTAACGGTTATCTAATATACTATACAGCTGCATGTGAAACTGACTGACTGACTCACTGATATATAGATACAAATTCTAACATAGTTCTAGAAGTGCTAGAAACTTGAAATTTGGCACGCAGGTACCTTTTGCCGTATAACCAATAGGAAAAGTCTGAAAACCGGGAATTTTTAATTTTAAACCCCTCAAAAAAATTAAAAACCGGTTGAAACTGGTTAAAAACTGTTGTAGTTTTTTGCTTTCGAGCCGTCTAGCGACCTAAACCGTTGGCAGTAGCTCAAATTTAATTTTTAAGGGGTTTTAGCAAATTTTATGATCTACAGAATGGGCACATTATACTTCCCTGCATCTCTACCGGTCCACCCGAAACATGCTCTCAAATTGGAAAATTTTGTCAAATTTTGACGATTTTCGCTTGTAGATTTTTTTTTGAGGCTCTGTAGCGTCTAAACCGTAGGTTGTAGCTCGGATCTGATGAAAAATCGTTAGTGGGGAATGAAGTGCTCTACAAAAAAGGTCCAGTGACTTTTTACTCTATCTCGATTGGTTTGGCCGCAAAACGCAATTAAGTGAATTTTTTTTTGAAATTTTCGCCTAAAAATTAACATTTCGGGCTCGATAGCGGCTAAACGGTTGGTCGTAGCTCAAAACAAATTTTCAATGAGATTTAGGAAATTGCGTCATCTACAAAAAAAGGTTAGTAACATTTTGCCCTATCCTCAACGGTTTGGCCGCATAACGTGTTTTAAAGTATTGATTTTTTAAGTTATACGTGAGATTTTGTTTTCTGAGCTTTACTGTGGACAAACCCTTAACTATAGTACATTTTTAAAATTTAATTTTAATACAAAATCAGGCGTTCTGCAAAAAAGGTCCAGTGAGCTTTTGCTCTACCTCCATCGGTTCGGTTAATAAATGTCAATATTTAGTAATTTGTATGACCAGGTAAATCCCCTGAGTAAATTAAACCCCGGAAAATTCATAAAAACAGCCTAGTGCAGTCTTTTGTCCTATGCTCTGTACTGCCTAAATTATAGGTCGTAGCTCAAAATATGATGGCATAATCGAAAGACAACATTAAATTTCCGACAAGAAAGGTCCAGTCACTTTTTGTTGTATCTCTAACGGTTATCTAATATACTCGAAAGATAAAATTAAATTTCCGACAGGAAAGGTCCAGTTACTTTTTCTCGTATCTCTAACGGTTAACCCGTAAAACGCCATTAAAGTCAAAATTTTGATTAAAACTGAAAAATTAAATAACATAGGTCCAAGATAATTTCGAATTCCGCTTATCCCCGAATCTGGCCAACACCCGAAAGGGGGCATGGTGTGTTTCATTAACCCCCGATAACATTACCCCCCCCCGGGATTTCCTGGTATGACCAGATAACCTCCTGAGTAAATTAAACGCCCTGATGTGTTAACCCCCCTGGTAACTTTAAAACCCCCCCAGGGAATTTCCTCATGTCTGAATTTTACCACTCACCATATCTCTTAACCCCCCTTGGGAAGTTCCTGGTATAACCAGATAACCCCCTGATGTCTTAACCCCTGGTAACGTTAAACCCCCCAGGGAATTTCCTGGCACGACCTCGTGTCCGAATTTTACCAATCACCAAATTGCTCTTATCCCCGAATTTGCAAGCGTACATCATGGGGGCCTGGGGGCGTAGCCCCCAGCGAGCCGAAGGCGAGTCCCATATATATACAGCCGCATGTGTAACTGACTGACTCACTCACTGATAGGCGATACAAATTCTAACCCACTTCTAGAAGTGCTGGAAACACCGAATTTTGCACACACCTAGCTGGAGTCTTCAAACCACCGGGAAAAGTCTGAAAACCGGAATTTTTTAATTTTGAACCCCTCAAAAAAATTCGCGAACTGACCCCTTTTTGCCCTTTCAAGATTTTCTTAGAAGCCCCATAGCGGGCGAACCGTTGGAGCTAGCGTCGATCTGACGAAATTTTCATGGTCAGGAATGAAGTGAACTACAAAAAAGGTCCAGTGACTTTTTGCTATATCTCCATCGGTTTGGCCATAAAACGCGATTACATTAAAATATTTTGAAATTTTCGCCGAAAAATTTACCTTTCGGGCTCGATAGCGGCCTAAACGGTTGGTCGTAGCTCAAAACAAATTTTTCAATGGGATTTAGCAAATAGCGTGATCTACAAAAAAGGTCTAGTAACATATTGCCCTATCTTCAACAGTTTGGCCGTATAACGCGTTTTAAAGTATTGATTTTCTAAGTTTTACGTGAGATTTTGTTTTCTGGGTTTTATTGCGGCCAAACTCCTTATTGTAGCACAGAATAAAAATTTGATTTTATTACTAATTAATGCGATCTACAAAAAAGGTCTAGTGACATTTTGCTCTATCTCCATTGGTTCGGCTAATAAATGTAAATATTTCGTAATTTCTTTTTATTAACTTTGTTTCTAGAGTCTATAGCGGCCAAACGGTTAGTTCTAGCTTAAATGTAAAAACTTTAATGACTAACAATTGATGGGATCTACAAAAAAGGTAATGTAACTATTTGTTGTATGTCCTTTATTAAGCCAGAAAAAACGCTATAAATAGCTAAATATTTGTCGTAGATTGGCAATTTTTGGAGTTTTTTAATTATTATGTGACTAATATTTGTGTAATTCATTCCAGATTCAGTTTGCACTTGCTTTGCTACGTTAACGAGTGAATAAAACCCCATTATACAAATTGGCTGAGCGTTAGCTAAGCGTCAATAGTAGATAGGGACAGACTAAATTTTTATTGTGTTCACAAACACAACACTTAAAATGGGTCCAAGTGTGTCATTAACCCCCATTACCCCCCCGGGGATTTCCTGGTATGACCAGATAACCTCCTGAGTAAAATAAACCCCCTGATGTGTTACCCCCCCGGTAAAATTAACCCACCCCCTGGAAAGTTCCTGGCATGACCTCATGTCCGAATTGTATTAATCACCAAATCTCTTAACCCCCCCTGGGAAGTTCCTGGTAAGACCAGATAACCCCCTGGTCTCTTATCCCCCGGTAACGTTAACCCCCCCTGGGAATTTGTTCAAATGACCAGACAATATCCTGACGAATTTAAACCCCCTGATGTCTAACTCCCTTAACATTAATCACCCCCCTCCCCCCGAGAATTTCTCGCCTTGACTAGATAGTCTCCTGGTGACATTAAACCCCCTGTTCCACTTAAAATACTGCCTTAAGGTCGGTTTTTATTATGTTTATACTAAACAATTCAAGATAGCTGACCCGTGCAGACTTTTCTCCCGAGCTCATTCCTGGCTAAACCATAGGTCGTAGATCAAATCTGAGGGCACAATCGAAAGACAGAATTAAATTTCCGACAAGAAAGGTCCAGTCACTTTTTCACGTATCTCTAACGGTTAAGCCGCAAAACGCCCTCAAAGTCAAAAGTTTGGGTAAATCCGGAAAATTAAACTATGGTATACATACGTCCTCTGACTTTGGTTAAAACCAAATTCTTCTTGTCTCCAAATTTCACGAACACATAACTTAACTCTTCTACCACATCAATTGATTAATATTATACACCACACATCTTTTGGCTGAGCGTTAGCGAAGCGTTACGACCCGTAAGATTCTCGAGAACGGATACATAAAATTTGGAAACTTCACGTCTGAATTTAACCAATCACCGAACTACGCTTATCCCCGAATTTAGCCAACACCCAAATGGGGGCCTGGGGGCGTAGCCCCCAGCGAGCCGAAGGCGAGTCCTATTATATATACAGCCGCATGTGAAACTGACTGACTGATATATGTATACAAATTCTAACCTACTTCTAGAAGTGCTAGAAACTTGAAATTTTGCACGCAGGTACCTTTTGCCGTATAACCAACAGGAAAAGTCTGAAAACCGGGAATTTTTACTTTTAAACCCCTCAAAAAAATTCCCGAAAAATCGCGCATTCTTTACCCTTGCAAGCCTTTCTTGTAAGCCCGATAGCGGGCGAACCGTTGGAGCTAGCTTCGATCTGACGAAAAATCGTTAGTCAGGAATGAAGTGAACAACAAAAAAGGTCCAGTGACTTTTTGCTCTATCTTCCATGGTTAAGCGACAAAACGCTCGAACATTTGACATTCCAGAGATTTTTTTGATAAAAATAATGTTTCGAGCCCGATAGCGGCCGAACCGTTGGTCGTAGCTCAAATCTGATTGACCCATCAAATTAGCAAATTACGTGATCTACAGAAATGGTCTAGTGACTTTTTGCCCTATCTCCATCGGTATGACCGCAATACGCGATTATGTGCAAAATTTATGTAATTTTTACGTGAAAACTTTGTTTTTGGGGTCGATAGCGGCGAAACAATTGGTCGGAGGTCAAAATAAAACAAAGGTTAGATTTAGTAAATAATATGATCTACAAAAAAGGTTCAGTTACTTTTTACTATATCTCCATTATTTTGACCGCAAAACGCGATTAAGTGAAAATATTTGGAAATTTTCGCCTACAAATTTTCATTCCAGCCTTGATAGCGGCTAAACGGTTGGTCGTAGCTCAAAACACGTCATTTAACAACTTTTAGTAAACGACGTGTTCTATAAAAAAAGTCCAGTAACTTTTTGCCTTATCCTAAGTGGTCTGGCCTAAAAACCTGTTTAAAAGGAAATGTTTTATTATTTTTAGATGAACATTTTGTTTCTGGAGGCAGTAGCAGCCGAACCATTGGTCATAACTTAAATCCTAAATGTTCAATAACTAGACAGAATTTTACCAATCACCAAATCTCTTAACCCCCCTTTGGGAAGTTCCCAGGATGACCAGATAACCCCCTGATGTCTTAACCCTTGGTAACGTTAACCCCTCCCCCCCCTGGGAATTCCTTGTATGAACCTCATGTCCGAATTTTACCTATCAATAAACCACTCTTATCCCTTAATTAGGCAAACACCCTAGTTTTTACATCCTTTAATAAGCCTGGAAAACTCTATAAATGGTAAAATATTTGTCGTGGGATTGGCAATTTTTTGAGTTTTAAATTTATGTGCGATAAATATTTGTGTAATTCATTCCAGATTCAGACTGCACTTGCTTTGCTAGGTTAACGAGTGAATACAACCCCACATTAGAAATTAGCTGAGCGTTAGCTAAGCGTCAGTAGTAGATATGGACAGAGTGAAGTTTTGTTTTGTTCACAGACACAACACCCTCAAAAATAGACCCCAGTGTGTCATTTACCCCCGGTAACATTAACCCCCCCCCCGGGAATTTACTGGTAAGACCAGATAACCTCCTGAGTAAAATAAACCCCCTGATGTCTTAACCCCCGATAACATTAAACCCCCCCAGGGAATTTCTCGGCATGACCTCATGTCCGAATTTTACCAATCACCAAATCCCTCTCATCCCCGATTTTGCTAGCGTACATCAGATCTACCAATCACCAAATCCTTTAACCACCCCCGGGAATTTCCTGTTATGACTAGATAACCTCCTGAGTAAATTAAACCCCCTGATGGCTTAACCTCGGTAAGATTAACTTCCCCCCTGGGAATTTCCTGGCATGACTATATACACTCCTGAGCAAATAAAACCCCCTAAGCAACTTAAAAAATGTTGACTTAGGGTAGGTGTTTTACTATATTTCCACTCAACAATTTACAATAGTTGACAGGTGCAGACTTTACTACCACACTCTGTACTTCCTAAACCAGAGCTCGTAGCTCAAATCTGATGGCATAATCGAAACACAAAATTAAATTTCCGACAAGAAAGGTCCGGTCACTTTTTGTCGTATCTCTAACGGTTTAGCCGCAAAATGCCCTCAAAGTCAAAAGTTTGGACGAATCCGGAAAAAAATCAATAAAAAGGTCAATTTTTAAATCCCTTGTCATTTACCTAATGTCCGGACTTAACCAGTCACCGAATTCCGCTTATCCCCGAATTTTAAGCATCTACCTTGGGGGCCTGGGGGCGTAGCCCCCAGCGAGCCGAAGGCGAGTCCTATATTATATACAGCCGCATGTGAAACCACTCACTCACTCACTCACTCACTGATGGATGTATACAAATTCTAACATAGTTCTAGAAGTGCTGGAAACTTGAAATTTGGCACGCGGGTACCTTTTGTCGTGTAACCAACAGGAAAAGTCTGAAAACCGGACTTTTTTACTTTTAAACCCCTCAAAAAAATTCAAGAAAATTTGCGCATTTTTCGCCCCTGCAGGCCTTTTTTGTAAGTCCGATAGCGGGCGAACCGTTTGAGCTAGCTCGGATCTGACGAAAAATTCATGGTCAGGAATGAAGTGAACTACAAAAAAGGTCCAGTGACTTTTTGCTCTATCTTCCATGGTTAAGCGACAAAACGCTCGAACATTTGAAATTCCAGAGATTTTTTTCGATAAAAATAATGTTTCGAGCCCGATAGCGGCCGAACGGTAGGTCGTAGCTCAAATCTGATTGACCCATCAAATTAGCAAATTACGTGATCTACAGAAAAGGTCCAGTGACTTTTTGCCCTATCTCTATCGGTATGACCGCAATACGTGATTATGTGCAAAATTTATGTAATTTTCACGTGAACATTTTGTTTTTGGTGTCGATAGCGGCAAAACCATTGGTCGGAAGTCAAAATAAAACAAAGGTTTGATTTAGCAAATGAAGTGATAGGTCCAGTGACTTTTTGACCTATCTACAATGGTTCGACCGCAAAACGCGTTTAAATGCAATTATTTTGTGATTGATACGTATAAATCTTGTTTCTGGAGTCGGTATCAGCCGATCCGTTGATTGGAGTTTAAATCTTTATCATTCAGTAACTAGAAAACTATGAGATCTATAAAAAAGGTCCAGTAGCCTTTTGTCTTATATCCTTTAGTAAGCCTGTAAATCGCTTTCAATGGTAAAATATTTATCGTGTTTTTTTTTTTACAAAATGCACATTTTGGTTGTTTTTGATTTTTTGCTACTATGATTTGTTCAATTCATTCTGGTTCCGGATTTAACAATTATTACTACGTTACCGAGTGATTACAACCCCCCCAGGGAATTGGGCTGAGCGTTAGCTAAACGCCAATAGTAGATAGTGACATAGAGAATGTATTTATTTTTAACACACACAACAACCTCTAAAAGAGAACCACGTGTGTGTTAACACCCAGTAACAATAAACCCCCCCTCTGGAATTTCCCAGTATGACCAGATAACCTCCTGAGTAAATTAAACCCCCTGGTGTCTTAACCCCCGGTAACATTAACCCCCCCCGGGATTTCCTGGTATGACCAGATAAGCTCCTGAGTACATTAAACCTCCTGAAATGTTAACCTCCCCGGTAACATTAAACCCCCCCCAGGGAATTTCCTGGCTTGACTAGATAATCTCCTGATGATATTAAACCAACTGTTCAACTTAAAATACTGCCTTAAGGTCGGTTTTTATTATGTTTGTACTAAACAATTCACGATAGCTGACCAGTGCAGACTTTTCTCCCGAGCTCATTCCTGGCTAAACCAAAGGTCGCAGCTAAAATCTGACGACGGAATCGAAAGACAAAATTAAATTTCCGACAAGAAAGGTTCAGTCACTTTTTGTCGTATCTCTAACGGTTAAGCCGCAAAACGCCCTCAAAGTCAAAAGTTTGGGTAAATCCGGAAAATTAAACTATGGTATACATACGTCCTCTGACTTTGGTTAAAACCAAATTCTTCTTGTCTCCAAATTTCACGAACACATAACTTAACTCTTCTACCACATCAATTGATTAATATTATACAACCACACATCTTTTGGCTGAGCGTTTGCGAAGCATTACGACCCGTAAGATTCTCGAGAACGGATACATAAAATTTGGAAACTTCACGTCTGAATTTAACCAATCACCGAACTACGCTTATCCCCGAATTTAGCCAACACCCAAATGGGGGCCTGGGGGGCGTAGCCCCCAGCGAGCCGAAGGCGAGTCCTATTATATATACAGCCGCATGTGAAACTGACTGACTGATATATGTATACAAATTCTAACCTACTTCTAGAAGTGCTAGAAACTTGAAATTTTGCACGCAGGTACCTTTTGCCGTATAACCAACAGGAAAAGTCTGAAAACCGGGAATTTTTACTTTTAAACCCCTCAAAAAAATTCCCGAAAAATCGCGCATTCTTTACCCTTGCAAGCCTTTCTTGTAAGCCCGATAGCGGGCGAACCGTTGGAGCTAGCTTCGATCTGACGAAAAATCGTTAGTCAGGAATGAAGTGAACAACAAAAAAGGTCCAGTGACTTTTTGCTCTATCTTCCATGGTTATTTTTAAGCGACCAAAACGCTCGAACATTTGACATTCCAGAGATTTTTTTGATAAAAATAATGTTTCGAGCCCGATAGCGGCCGAACCGTTGGTCGTAGCTCAAATCTGATTGACCCATCAAATTAGCAAATTACGTGATCTACAGAAATGGTCTAGTGACTTTTTGCCCTATCTCCATCGGTATGACCGCAATACGCGATTATGTGCAAAATTTATGTAATTTTTACGTGAAAACTTTGTTTTTTGGGGTCGATAGCGGCGAAACAATTGGTCGGAGGTCAAAAATAAAACAAAGGTTAGATTTAGTAAATAATATGATCTACAAAAAAGGTTCAGTTACTTTTTACTATATCTCCATTATTTTGACCGCAAAACGCGATTAAGTGAAAATATTTGGAAATTTTCGCCTACAAATTTTCATTCCAGCCTTGATAGCGGCTCCTCTAATACGGCCTAAACGGTTGGTCGTAGCTCAAAACACGTCATTTAACAACTTTTAGTAAACGACGTGTTCTATAAAAAAAGTCCAGTAACTTTTTGCCTTATCCTAAGTGGTCTGGCCTAAAAACCTGTTTAAAAGGAAATGTTTTATTATTTTTAGATGAACATTTTTGTTTCTGGAGGCAGTAGCAGCCGAACCATTGGTCATAACTTAAATCCTAAATGTTCAATAACTAGACAGAATTTTACCAATCACCAAATCTCTTAACCCCCCTTTGGGAAGTTCCCAGGATGACCAGATAACCCCCTGATGTCTTAACCCTTGGTAACGTTAACCCCTCCCCCCCTGGGAATTCCTTGTATGACCTCATGTCCGAATTTTACCTATCAATAAACCACTCTTATCCCTTAATTAGGCAAACACCCTAGTTTTACATCCTTTAATAAGCCTGGAAAACTCTATATAAATGGTAAAATATTTGTCGTGGGATTGGCAATTTTTTGAGTTTTAAATTTATGTGCGATAAATATTTGTGTAATTCATTCCAGATTCAGACTGCACTTGCTTTGCTAGGTTAACGAGTGAATACAACCCCACATTAGAAATTAGCTGAGCGTTAGCTAAGCGTCAGTAGTAGATATGGACAGAGTGAAGTTTTGTTTTGTTCACAGACACAACACCCTCAAAAATAGACCCCAGTGTGTCATTTACCCCCGGTAACATTAACCCCCCCCCCCGGGAATTTACTGGTAAGACCAGATAACCTCCTGAGTAAAATAAACCCCCTGATGTCTTAACCCCCGATAACATTAAACCCCCCCAGGGAATTTCTCGGCATGACCTCATGTCCGAATTTTACCAATCACCAAATCCCTCTCATCCCCGATTTTGCTAGCGTACATCAGATCTACCAATCACCAAATCCTTTAACCACCCCCGGGAATTTCCTGTTATGACTAGATAACCTCCTGAGTAAATTAAACCCCCTGATGGCTTAACCTCGGTAAGATTAACTTCCCCCCTGGGAATTTCCTGGCATGACTATATACACTCCTGAGCAAATAAAAACCCCCTAAGCAACTTAAAAATGTTGACTTAGGGTAGGTGTTTTACTATATTTCCACTCAACAATTTACAATAGTTGACAGGTGCAGACTTTACTACCACACTCTGTACTTCCTAAACCAGAGCTCGTAGCTCAAATCTGATGGCATAATCGAAACACAAAATTAAATTTCCGACAAGAAAGGTCCGGTCACTTTTTGTCGTATCTCTAACGGTTTAGCCGCAAAATGCCCTCAAAGTCAAAAGTTTGGACGAATCCGGAAAAAAATCAATAAAAAGGTCAATTTTTAAATCCCTTGTCATTTACCTAATGTCCGGACTTAACCAGTCACCGAATTCCGCTTATCCCCGAATTTTAAGCATCTACCTTGGGGGCCTGGGGGCGTAGCCCCCAGCGAGCCGAAGGCGAGTCTAATATACTATACAGCCGCATGTGAAACCACTCACTCACTGATAATGTATACAAATTCTAACTTACTTCTAGAAGTGCTAAAACCTTGAAATTTGGCACGCAGGTACCTTTTGCCGTATAACCAATAGGAAAATTCTGAAAACCGGGATTTTTTAATTTTAAACACCTAAAAAAAATTCGCAAAAAAAGCGCATTTTTTACCCTTGCAGGCCTTTTTTGTAAGCCCGATAGCGGGCGAACCGATGGAGCTAGCTCAGATCTGACGAAAAATCGTTAGTCAGGAATGAAGTGAACTACAAAAAAGATCCAGTGACTTTTTGTCCTATCTCGTGTGGTTAAGCGACAAAATGCTCGAATATTTAACATTCCAGAGATTTTTTCGCTAAAAATAATGTTTCGAACCCGGATAGCGGCCGAACGGTAGGTCGTAGCTCAAATCTGATTGACCCATCAAATTAGAAAATTACGTGATCTACAAAAAAGGTCCAGTAGCTTTTTGCTCTATCTCCATCGGTTAAGCGACAAAACGCCCTCAAAGTGAAATATTTAATTCACAGTGTGTAGTAGATAGAGCCTGGCGAGCTCTGTACGGTACGTAACAACGTACCTTACGCCGTGTCAAACATAGTGATGTGCCGAGTCGAATACTCTTTCAACTCGAGTAACTCGTATTCGAATACTTTACCTACTCGAGTCGTGACTCGAGTCAGCCGACTCGGATTCGCTATTCACATCCTCGGGTAGCGGACCTCCAGCCGACTCGTATTCACTATAATTAATTGTATTCAGTATTCACCCGACTCCTGCAATTCGTTGACCTGCACTGTTGAATGCGAGTAAAACAGAACTGATTCGCGATATTACTTGATTGTATATTCCATTTTTTAGAACCATTTATCTGAGTTAAACACTGTATTATACATAACGTGGGAGTTTGTAAAAAATAAAAAATACTTCTAGTTCACACTTGTATTTAATTCCTATAAAATACAATACTATATTAAAAACTAACTATTTTAATTTTTATGTAATTTGGTGTAATATTTGTTATTGCATGTAAATTTAAAAATATATATATACACACACATCTTATTATGTCTTTTCCCTATGAATGGTATATGAATAATTAAACACATAAGATTACAATAGTGTAATATATTTAAGTATACTATACGAGTATGTTGCACAACATTTCAATTGAATATAGACATCGTAAAAAACATATATCTAAGAAATAAACAGTATCTTTTTATATTTGTAATAATGAATTGGATGAATAATTGGACGTATGTATGCATAATGGAACCAACCCACAATGATGTCTAACTGAGAAAAAGAGGTTAAAAGTTTAGCGTGGGTCCCCATTCCCAGTAACAAAGAAATATATTCCAGATGTGTTTAATAAACATATTAAAGGCTTTATTAAGTTGTTAAATAAAATACCACAGCAAGAATTATAATATTGGTTGATATATTAAGGAAATTGTTGGTTGGTTCCCTTATGCTTAAATTCAAATAATATGATTTGAGCTTTATAACACAAGGGAACCAATTGATACAAATGTCTGTTATTATCCTGCAATCTTGTTTAATCTAAATAATTAAAGGTTTAAAAATACACCTCATTTTAAAAATAACTTTATTAAAAAAATCTATTACTAATAAAATTACATAATATCTATTTGTATTATTTTTTAGTGTGTGGAAAACGTTATAACAATCAGTTACATCGTTTGATGAAAGTTGGATCTTTTCATCTCTCATTACGTCATCACTAGTATTTATTTTTATAGTAGAACAAATTAAAAAAAACTAGAAACATAATGCTATATTCACTTAATTGATATTTTCCTCAGCCTCTAGTTCAAAATCCAGATTCGCATTGAAACCATCAATATCATCTTGTACGTTGGTGTCAGAGGAAAATTGTTTGTAAAATTCCTTCGCATCTGATGGGATTAAACTCATGATTGACTTGAGATCTTTTAACTTAGGCAATGAAATCCCTTTTCCATTGGGCCATAGGAGTGGTAAATTTTCTGCTAATCGCAAGTAGCACGTATTAGCTCCTACCTTCTTCTTTTTCTTTATATCAATTTCTTGTTGCAGTCCACCTAGACTTGTCCTTACAAATATTGAGAAAGGTTTATCTTTAAAGATTTCAATTTCTCTGAACTTAAGCCATCCAACTTTTATTCCATCTACATCTTCTTTCCTGTTTGTTATTTTCTTTTCTAAATCTGATGTGCTAAAGAAGTCCTCTTTTTCCATTCTTGTTACAATAAACTTGTTCTTTCTCCTACAATTCTCCATCACACTTATGTAATCTGAATCTGTGTACATTCTCTGTTGTGTCTTCAAGTGGCACTCGACATCCCCAAACTCTGCGTCATTGGGAAGGTAAGAATGCCCTGGAATCATGTACCTTAAGACAATGTTTTCCAAGGTCGGGTGTAAGCTAAGGACATGTTTTGAGGAGGAGAACTATTTTTATGCTCCTGTTCTGCCCCCCCACATGAATCGGACCACAAGGTCAATTCCTTAATCCCAGGACAATTTTCCAAAATATGCCTCTTCAAACAAGAGCCAACCTCTTGAGTACCTCGGCCAGCAGTATTCTCCAGCCAAACATTAAAATGACCTTTACCAGTTTTCCCCGAATGAATACCCAGATTATAAAGCATGATTTGTCGTTTATAGTAAATGACATTTGTCGGCAGACGAGGTAATGGTAGGGTTTTTTGAAGATCAAAAGACAGCGTTTGTTTTGATTCAACAGTTTTTGCCGTTAGTAAGTCGTCCTTGAACTGAGCTCTTACTTCTTCGACTAATTTCAGATGAGCCTCATGTTTTATTTTAATTTCATCTCTCTCTATATCACTGGTAGTTGAATTTTCCAGGGCATGTAGTGTGTCACAGGTACTGCAGGTGTCTTTCTGAAGTGGTTTCCGTTTTAGGTTAAAATCTGCATAAAATATTTGATTATATTTTGATTGGGACACAGGATGCTCTACTTCAGCCTTGTACAAACTGTACATACGTGGCAATGTCATATCAGGGGGTAAACCAGCATGATTCTGTTGTCGTTCTACAGTAGTGGGACTTGTATGCTGGAATTCTTTTAATGTGGTTTCGGACTTCTTCAATCCGTTTGTCTTCAATCTTGTTACTGCCACCACATTTCCCCCTTTCATCTTTCACATTATCGTTTTTAAGCTTTTTAAGAGCTGTATTAATTCTTTTTGTGGACACTCTTAAGGTTTGTACGTACATATTCCTGCAAATAACAGTATTGTTAATTGTATATTTCCTTGTAAACTGTCTTTTAGATAGTTGTACTGTTGGTCTTTTTGTTTTTTCTTCCTGTACTGATGCACAAATAAACATGTTTTGGGCATTATAGTCCCCCAAATCATAAAATTTCTTAAAAGTGCTTTTTTCTTACTTCAAGTGACACTTTCTCATTACACTTGCAAGCACAATGAAAATCCCTGAAGTTTTTAGGGTACACAACTTTTCCTGTTTGAGAAATGTATTTTTTTATTACTATTTTTCCTTTTTTTTCTGATATCTCTAGATTGATGTGCATACTTTCTCTTCCTACCTTTCTTTGGTCTTCCTGAACTGTCAATTTCTTCAAAATCAGAACCACTAGAAGAGCTATCATCTGTTATGCTAGGCGTTTCGTCTACTACTTCTGCTCTGTTGTTATCAATCTGGGGTTCAGCAATTACTTCGACTACTTGATCCTCAATGTTCGGTTCTTCAGTATTTAGTTCACCAACATTAATTAAATTATTTTGATTTTCCAGTAATTAGTGGGTCATCATCTTGCATACTCTGAAAAAAAAAACAGATTATTAGCTTCAGGGTCATAATAGGCAGTTTGCTAGTCTAATGGTTAGTGTCTTGGACTTAAGTTTAAGAGATCATGGATTTAATTACTTGGATGCTCAATCACATGCTGGGAGAATGAATGAGTTTTCTTTAAACACATTTCAGTAAAACTTGAGTAAAAATATTACTTGGGTATAAAGTATACTTTAATAAATATTCATTTTCAATTCATTCACCATTTATTTTAGACATAACATCTTTAAAATAAAAATCTTTAGTTGAGTTAGTAGTACAGCCGACTGATTTTCTGGTTATGATCTATTCATAAAATACAACATTGACAGTACCATAGCCTAAGAGCCGGAGCAAAGATATGTTACAAACGATCAATAATTTTAAGACATTAAGAGATCTCTACCAGATAACTGGAAGATTTTTTACGGACCTGAAAAGAATTTATGTATGTTAAAATTTGTATTCCTTTTTCTTACCTCATGCTCTTCCATTTCCAGATGAGGAACAATATGAAAAGAGTTAAGATCATCTGGTGCATGGTTAGTTCCATTTTCTACCATCATTCTTCCAATATTATCTGTAATTTCAATAGCACCAGATAATTGAACACTATCACCATCATCTAATATTGAATCTGTTAGACTAGGTTCTTGTGATTTGCTGGTATCAAATGAAATATTTGGAAAGTCGTACACAATTTCCATTTTTGAAATATCCAGGTAGCTTGTATCCTAGAACAGAACATAAAGTTGTAAATTGAAGTAGTTCAGATTAAAAGAAGTATTTTGTCTTTTTTGGCATAATTTCTAAATAAGATAGTCATGAACATGAATAGTAGCTTACCAATCCTAATTATAATAATATAAACCTAACAAGCTTTGCACGCTGACAATCGAAAAAATTAGCAAATAGGCGATATTTTGAAACCTTTTTATTTAGTATTTAATTTAGGCCTAGTATTGAACTAAAAAATCCAATACCAAACAAAAAGTTTGGTAACTATGCAGCAGTTGGTACTTGTGGAAAAATATATATTTTTAAACATTTTTCCATGTAAAATTACTTGCTGAACACGATTATAATGGTCTTTTTTGTCGGAAACGCTGTTAAATTCACTTAAATGCTACTTAAAGTACAGATTTCAATGATTGTAATCTGCTGCCTTGGAACATTTAACGACTTTTTCCGACAAAAAAGACCGTCATATTCATGTTCAGCAAGTAATTTTACATGGAAATTAGTAAAAAATATTGATTTTTCCACAAGTACCAACTGCTGCATATATACCAAAAGTTCATAAATAAAGGCTAGGCCAGTTTTTGGTACGTAATACTGCAAGTAATGTGTAGAAAAAATCTTTCTGCCATTAACACCACTACCCTAAACTTTTGCCAGTTTGTTAGCTATTGTTATAGGCTAGGTTATGTTCGAAAAAATTTGTATCTGTCCTTCAGATAAGTTTATACCAAATCTAAACTTACCAAATCAGGCATGTTATTTTCCAACATTTCATTGAGATCTACACCGTTTTTCTCCTTCATTCTGTGTAGGTTTATGTGATATAGGACTATCATTGCAGACATAGCTATGCTCTTGTTGTATATTTGTCGACTCCTGAAACAAAGGCAATTAATTATTTATTTTACTGGAAAATATTAATTTCATCTTATTTTAATGTATATTTATTATTATTACAATATTTCATTATAAATATAAGTAATTATTAGTCAAGGCTCAAAAACCTATTATTTAACCTAAAAATTATGTGCTTACCTGATCAGTTTCCAATAACGTAGGCTCATGATCTGGTTCAGAAGAATCAGGGGTTTGAACTTTTGCCATTTCCATAATTAACAAAGTTCTTCTCTTTATATCCATTTTGTAACACTTAGACACAATACAGACATAAAACAATCATTTATGTTACTCTATTATTATTGTATTGCAAGCAGGTTTATCTAACTTCAAACTTGGTTCCTGTATGCAAAAACAGCTGATCAAGATGAAGACTACACAACAAAGAGAATCAAGTTGGTTGGTTCTGTTATGCATATTACAAAACCAGTCTCTGAATTTTGAAACAAAGAACCAAGCCACTTGGTTCCCTTATTCATAATATTGAATCCGACATACAGCATTTGATGTTTTTTCATGATTTTTTTTGCATTTGTAGTTTCAAAGCCAGTTAAAGTAAAAAAATCAGGGTATAAATTCTTTCAAGCTCTTCAAGATGGCGGTGATATCTCAATTTCCCAAAAATTGTTGGTTGGTTCCATTATGCATATATAGGTCCAATTATAATATATATATATATATATATATATATATATATATATATATATATATATATAATATTATAATAATATAATATAAATATAATATAATAATAATATAATATAATACAAATGTAATATAATAATAATATAATATGATAAAAATATAATATAATAATAATACAATATAATAATTATTTGTCACAGGTTAGTCTGTATTATACACTACACAGTATAAACAGAATAGGTACATCCTACATTGAATTTGGTACTGTAGGCTTGCTCCAGCTGTTTAAGAATAAAATACTGTCCAATTTTTTAGGCAGTAGTCTGTTCCTGCGTTCATTGGCAACCATCCCAGCCTTAGAAAACAAACGTTCAGAAGGAACAGAAGTTGCAGGAATACACAAATACATTTGGGCTAGTTTATAAAGTGAAGGGAAAATGTGCTTCCTCTCTTCCCAAAACTGGAGTGGATTCGCTTTTCTGTCTAAATACGGTAGTTCTATATACTGATTTATCAATATTGTTGCTGAAGAAGTTGGCGTTTGAAAGGTGGTCAATTCAGCTACCTTTTTTTCAAAAGTTTCCCACAGATTGTCCTCTTCTGATTGCCTTGGCTCAGGTTGTGGTGGTAGGCTTTGTGTGTGAGGTTGTCTTGATTCGGGTTGGAGTTTGGTCAGTTCTTCAATTACCCACTTCTGAGCGTTTTGGGCATTGGATTCAACACCAAAGGCCTTTTTCTTAAAACGAGGATCCAGGAACGTTGCTTTGGCTGATGTCCTGTTATTTTCATAAACATTCAGTCTTTTGTCAATGACTTCAATTAGTGATGATTTTAGATGTTTACCTGCATCTGTTTGGGGGTTCTTTTTTATTAGTACACTTTGAAGTCCTCTTACTAATGGTATAACACTGGATAGTGTAGGGTAAGCTTCTCCGCACAAAAATGTTGACATTTTTTCTATAGGCTGGAGTAAAGCAATGCAGTCGTCAATTATATCCCACTCAGAAGCATTTAGAGATGGTACAGGTGACTGTATAAGTGGCAGAGTAGCTGAAAGAGGAATTTTAACTTTGACCAACCGTTCCAACATAAATAAAGTTGCATTCCACCGAGTTGGGACATCTTGCTTCAATTTAAGCGTTTCTAGACCCATTTGATTTTGAATATCTATCAATTTATAGGAAGATTTAGCACTATGGTTGAAATGAGTCACAATTGAACGACATTTGCTGATAATTTTGATCAATTCATCATGTTTTAAATGATCATTTTTCATCATTGCCCTTCGATATGCAATCCTTAACGGCAAGATTTAATGTGTGCGCAACACAGTAGTGATTACGCAAATGTAAAATTTCTCTGACAGCCTTTTTAACATTGCTGGCATTATCAGTAACAACAGCGACAATTTTATGATGTACTTGCCACTCTTCTGCAATGTTTCTTATAGCGTTAGCTATGTTATCAGATGTATGATCCAAGGGTAACTCAGAGGTAGATAACACGTTAGAATTTAACTTGGCATCAAGGATGAAATGACATGTTAAAGACATGTAACTTCTATTACTATCTGACGTCCAGATATCTGTTGTCAATGCAATATTTTCAACTGTTGCTAGTTTTTGTTTAAGGGCTTCTGAGCATACCTTATTCCGTTCATCGAGTAATTTGGTCGATAACAGTTTTCTGCTTGGAAGAGTGTAGTCCGGGTTAAGTTTCTTAGTGTAGTTTTTGAAACCAACATTCTCTACTATCTGTAAGGGCTGATAATCTAAAACTATCATGTCTAACAAAGCGTCATCAACAGATTTTTGATTTATTTTGGTAGGTGCTACTAGTCTCATTTGTTTATGGCGTTTGCGTGGAGGTTCTGAATCAAAATTATCACAAGATATGTTGGTATCTTGTGTTTGTGTTCCACTAGTAGAAGCATCATTACTTACGGAATCAACCAAGGGACCTGCTGGAAGATTCGTGCTTGACTTCCTTGAAATTCCAGGAGATGGCTGTCTATCAGAGGTGTCCAAATACTGAACTGGATGTTTTATTCTTTAGATGTGTTACTAAGTTAGATGTGTTTCCGAAATGTTTATAGGAAGATGAACACAACTTACATTGCACTCGATTATCTGTAGTTTTCTTGTAAAACTCCCATACCACAGATTTTTTGTTGTACCGAGGCATAGTTAGATAGAATGAAAATTAATAATGGCTACAGATCACTTTCAAAACATCACTTAGGGTTATGAACAAAATGACTTATTCTGTCTGACAAGAGATGGATCGCGCTAAAAGTTCGGAGCGAGTCGGACGAGTTCGTAGCGAGTCGTAAGAGTTCGTAACGAGTCGGAGCGAGTCGGACGAGTTCGTAACGAGTCGGACGAGTTCGTTACCGAGTCGTCCAATCTCGGGTTCCCTTTGGTTTGGGTGGGATAGTGATTAGTGAATAGAATACGAAATGCGAGTTGACTCTACTCGAATAGAACGGAATTGTCACTCGAGTCGACTCGAGTGGAGTCTGACTCGAGTTGACCGAGTAGAACTATTCGACTCGTCACATCACTAGTCAAACACCGTTTCAATAATTATATTGTATCTGGTTATTCTTTTCTGACTTTTAAAGCGTTATAGGTGTTGAGCGATTCATAATAACTCAAATATATTCTCAGCACTTCTTATTAAATAAAGTGATCTGCAAAAGTCTGGTAGTAGATAGGGACTGAGTAAATTTCATACCGTGTATGTTCGCAACTTGAATCCATTCTTTACTATGCAGACTTTTCGTAAATAAGTTATACTGGCCGAACTAGTGGTTATTGCTAATGTAATATCTGAGGGCAGAACGTTCAAAGTAAATTATATTTACTTACAAAAATCGACGTCATTTTTTATCCAATCTCCATCGGCAAAGCGACACAAAACGCCCTCATAGTGGAGTTTTTGGTTTACAGTGTGTAGTAGATAGAGCCTGGCGAGGTCTGTACGGCACGTAACAACGTACCTTATGCCATATCTAACACTGTTGCAATAATTATATTTTGTTTGCTTTGTTTTTACTAACTCTTTGGAGAAATCTTCCTTTGTCTTCAAGAAAGCTAAGAATAGATATACAAACTTTTATCCCCTTGTTTGTACAACTGTTACATTTTTTACAACCACATATACTGATTACTGTAGAAACAATGTCTTTTAGTTGTGTTGCTAAGGGCTCTTTCCATCAAGGGAATGAGCAGATATTTCCGACGAGCAAAAACTCTCAGTGCACTGCGATTTCTGCTTATGCCCTTGCCTGGAAAACTCTTAGATTGGAATTTTCTACTGCGGCCATCGATACGATTCTAATCACTGGTGATCTTATTTATAGAACATTGCGGGATGAGAATCGTATGGGTGGAAGCCGGTATTTGTGTGCAGATGAACTTCCTACCGATTTTCTCATCAATGAAAAGTCCGTTGCTGTTGTAGAAAATTCATCTGTTCATGACGCCCTGTATCCCCTTTCTCGAGCAGATATGGACGACTGCGTTATGTCTTTGTCCAATGTTTTGCAGTGTTTGATGGCCGAGGATTTTGAAAACATTGGGTTTCTCTTCACTGGACAAACAGGTACAGTTGCTTTTTGGCGCTCCCAGGAACAGCTGTACTTGTTTGATCCTCATCCAGTGAACGAGGACAGAATGTACGATTTGGCTGATGACAACAACAACCTGGCCCGACTCTTCCAGTGTGAAAACTATTCAGCTCTGGCCTCGTTATTGTTGTCAAATGCTGCTCTGGACGGGTCAGTGAGACAGTTTACTGTCACCAGATTAAGATTTTGTATACCGACCGTTAGTGATAGTGAACCAGTCCAAACCCAATTTAATTCAGAAACATTTGGAGATATACTACAAGCATGTACTATGGCGTCTACTGACCACAAAGTAAATAATTTTGAACATCTTAAACTAGAAGAGGGCCATAAAGTAGTGATGGAAATTACGGTTACTTTGACGTAATAGGTTCCAACGTTACGTGACGGAGCCGTAATAGGTTCCAGTAGCCTATTATTTTTGTCACCTATTACGGGACAGCTCCGGCTCCGCCTGGCGCTGTGGCTCCGCTCGCGCTCGGCCGGTCTGTCACTGTCACCATATTATTTAATGGTGACAGTTACGTTACAGCCGTAGCTCTCGTAACTTCAGCAAACACCCGTCACCGCAAACACTGATAATTCAACTTAATTTTTGAAATTACAGGTTAGAGTTGCAATACTAAAACATATTATTATTCGTAATTCTAAATTGCTTATGAACTAGTGTGTCATTTAAAATTTACTTAAGTTAAGTTACTATTAAGTCTTAAACCAGGGCTATAAAGTTGATAAGCCAATACCTTTTAGAATGTAATTTATGAGATACAACGTATTGAAAAAATATACAAAGTATATTACAACTACAATATGCAAGTAAAAATATACAACTAAAAAAAACTTGTACTAAAAATATGTCGGCATTATAAAACAACAGCTCTTAACACAGTTTGCCTGACATATAATAAGAAAACTAAACTAAGAACAACTAAAAAAACTTATTGCACTAAATATCTGTTAGCATTTAAAAACAACAGTTGTTTCACATCGTTTCCCTGATAATCTGGTACGTCGTTCTGTAATTATGTATCCTGCTTTTGAGAATAATCTCTCACAGGGGACCGATGTTGCCACTGCACAAAAATGTTTTTTTACAACTTGTGACAACAGAGGGTAAAAAACTTCATTTTGTTTCCACCACAGTAGTGGGTTTTCTGAGCGTCCGATGCATTCCTCGTCTAAATAACGGTTCATTTCAACAATTGCAGCAGATGTCTTTGAACCTGAAAATACAATGAAATTATTGTAAGTGGATAATAAAGTGTTTTAACACGTAATTGAATATGACAGCAGATGCCTTTAACCCTGAAAATACAATTATTTTAAGTGGATAATAAAGTGTTTTTTAAACCCAATTTAATATGGTTTACAGATTAATATATTTTAACGTACCTGACGGTTTCTTGGATGCTATCATCTTATCAAGGTTCTGCCCAGATAGAAAACTTTGCCTGTTTTGTAAGAGGCTGATTTCCATCGTCTTTTTCCTGACTTCCACTGACAGACGTCACAGAAGTGCTTGTCTTCTTGCTCCATATGGCTGACATGAGCTCAGTGCAGTAGGTTTTTATGGATCCAGCTGATTTTTCATCTGAAAATACTGCAAGCTTGAAACGTGGATCTAACAACGTCGCCAAAGCTATAGTCTTGCTGTTTTCAATGTTAGAAAATCTGGTTTTTAGTCCTTTGAGCAATTCATCAACTACACGTTTGGAGACTTCGCTTAGGGTTTCTTTTCTCATTTTATTGCAGACAGAAACTAGTCCATTGATAAATCCAATCACTTGGCTAGCTGTAAGGTAATTTTCCCCAGAGATATTTCTGGTTACTTCTTCAAATGGTTCCAGAACCATTACCAATTCGGAGCAAGTCTTCCATTCATCTTCGGTGAGCACTGGAATTTCTTTATTGATTAAAGCCACTGTCGTTTTAACAGCATCCTTCAACTCTGAAATTCTTTTGCAACATATAAAATGTTGAGTTCCATCTTGTAGCTACTTGTAGAACTAGTTTTTTGGGTTCCAGTCCCAAATTTTTCTGTACTTCCCTTAGCTTCTCTGTAGCACTAGTGCTTCTTTTAAAATGAGAAACTATAGCTTTTATGCGATCTGTTAAGCTCTGACAAACCTTCAATGCATCCTGCAAAATTAAATTAATTGTATGGGCGAAACATCCGAAGTGTTTTAGTTTTAGTTCATTAGTTATAGCCCCTACAATATTACTGGCATTGTCAGAGACAATGATCATGATTTTGCCTTCAAGGTGAAATTTTTTTACAATTTTGTCTATTTCTACCGCCAAGTTTACACTTGTATGAGAAGATCTGATGACAGAACACTCAAGTAAAATTGATTTTAATTCAAAATCGTTAGAAATGTGGTGGGAAGTTAGAGCCATATAACTCTCTGTGTTTGAAGAGGTCCAAGTGTCAGTTGTCAAAGTAACATTTGATACTGTTAGCATTTCTTGTCGAACAGCATTCAAACACATCTCATATTCTGCTGGTATCATAGAAGATGAAATGGTTTTTCTGTTTGGCAGAACATAGTTTGGATTTAGACCATTGACGAACTTTTTAAAACCTTCGTCCTCTACTACTGAAAAGGGTTGGTAATCTTGAACAAACACATTTAAGAGGGAGCTTGTCTAGTTTCTTCTTTTGGGTTTCACTAATTTTTTTCTGCTGAGGTATGAAGGACCTAATGCTTGGTTGGTTATTTGGTACAATATTACACATTGAACTATTAGTGGCAATGTTGTCAGAATTTACATTCTGCATGGCAATGTTGGTGTTCGATGTAGTCCTGTTTAAAGTAGAGGCCAAAGAAGGAACAGCAAGGGGTTCAACCACATTTGATACCGGTAAGTGTTTCCCTCCTGGCGGTGGCAAAGCAACAGTGGTATGTTTTCTTTCTAAATGCTTTTCTAAGGTTAGAAACTGTAGTTTTAAAACTTGCCAATTGACCACATAAATCGCACCTAGCAATTTTACTTACGGGATCCGTAGTTGTGAAGTAAGACCACAAATAACTAGTCTTCTGTTTTCTGTTCATTTTGTTTCACACACCAGTCACACAAAATTAAAGATATTAACTACAAAAAACTGAGTGAAACTATTAAACACAATTTTATTAATGTATAAAACTAGTGGAAAAAGTCCAAAACACTACTATTAAACTATTAATACGGTTAGAACTGTCAATAACCAACTTGAAATGCACAAACACGATAGTAGCCCTCAGAGTCAGAACGCAAGTGCATTGAAGTTTTCGTGTCATAACACGACACGAATGGTCTGTGAATCACGTGTGAATGACGTGACAAAACTCAAATATAGTGACAGCGGTAACGTAACGAATCCAGTGTCAGTGACACACCGTTCGTTCCGTATTACTCGTAGTTTTTTGTAATAGGGTGATGGGTAGAAGTGACAGATCCAGACTGTTTCTCAGATAGCCGTTTACTAAGTAACTGTTATGTTTACGTGACAAAAATAATAGGGTGTTTGTTGTAACCTATTACAACGGTGACGGCTACTACGTGGTAATAGTGTTATTAAATCCTATTACGTTCTGTAACGACCATCCACTACCATAAAGTAATTGTATCTCCTGTAGAACGTGTAATAAAACATAAACCTGTCGGTAGACCTAAGAAAGTACGTCGTGGACGCCCCAAACTACTCAAAACCACGAGAGACGAGCAAGTGAGAGAGGCGAAGAGAAAAATACGTTGAGCAGAATCCCAAAATAAGTGTTGACGCATGCCATAGGTATCATGAACAGCACCCCGAAGCCCACAAGGAGGCTGTCCGTCGTTACAGCCAACAGAATCCTGATGTCAACAGAAGTGCTGTACGCCGTTATAGTGAACAGCACCCTGAGATCAACAGAGATGCTGTCCGCCGTTACAGTCAACAGCATCCCAATGTAAACAGGGAAGCTGTTCAGCGCTACTACGAACAAAACGTGGAGGAAACATGTCGGGAAAGAGTTCAGGGGTTCCGTTTGTTAAATCCTAAGCTAGCTGAACTTCGTCACTTGCCAAATTCTCTTGCTTAGTGATGGAAATATCAGTTATTTTGCTCTATCGGTGATCACTGATACCGTGATTCTTAGATATCAGTGATTTGTATCAGTGATTAACGGTGATCACTGCTACCGTCTCCAACGTCTTTTGTAGCCTGTAGGAAGGTTATTTCTGCTCATACCATAGAGTACGAACATCGTGAATTATTACTTTGATATGTAATGTGAATTCATTTACTGGGAAATTTGTCGGGTTTGTCGGGTTTATTTTGTTTAAAGGAAGTAAAGGTAAATAAATAAATAAATCAATAATATGCCCAACATGAGAAAAGCAATTAATTATATATTAACACAGATTTAAATATAACAAATATCAACATAAATAAAAATGTAGGCCTACGCTTATATTACTACTCATTTGACTAACTTAACAGTATATTTACAGTATATGGATTATATATATATGAAAGTGATGTTGATAAATCAGATATGTGGATGACATTTTGTGTCTCTTTCAAGGTAAAGCAGAAGAGATAAATGATTTATCAACATTTTTAAATTCATTATGTGGCACCATTAAATTTGAAAAAGAAATTCAAAACCAATCAACTTTCTTGACCTGACAATAACAAATGAAAACTGTGATCATAAATTCCAAATTTTCAGAAAACCATATCAAACTGACCTTCTTATCCCAAAATGTTCAAATCATCCTTGAAATCATAAGATGGCAGCATTTAACTCAATGGTGAATAGGTTAACTAAAGTTCCAATGAATATTTCTGATTTTGAAAATGAAAAGAAAATCATTATAAATTTGGCAATAAGAAATGGGTACAGTCCCAAAACAATTGAAAAAAAGATAAAACGATCTATGGCCAAAAACTGAACAAAATTTAGATAGTCATGATACCAAAACAAGAAAAAGAATACATTTGTCTATCTTTTAGCACCACACTCAATAAAGCAACACGGAAAACATTTGGAAAATCGAAATTTAACGTAAGTTATAGAACAAGAAAACAACTGTTTCGATCTTATAAATAAAACATTTACAAAAAAAAACAATACAAAATGATTCTTACAATAATTCTGGAGTTTATAAAATTAATTGCAGTGATTGTCAAAATTATTACATTGGCCAGAACAAGTCGAAATTTCAAGATACGATTTCAAAGAACACATACAAGCATAAAAATCAAACAACACAACAAGTATGAAATCAAACTTTGCAGAAAATCTTTTACAGACAGGTCATAATTACAAAAATATGAAAATTATTGAGTTACAACCAAAAGGAGAAAAATTATACTGTAAAGAAGAATTACACATCTACCTAAATTATAAAAAGGACTCAAATAATATGTTAAACACAATGCAAATAAATTCCAAAAATCCAATATTTGAACAAATATCAAAATTGAGAAAATAGACTTTACCAACAAAGATTTACAGTTTATTAATATATCACCATATGTTATGATTTTTATTTGTTGATAATTTAGTTTGTTTGAGGTTATTATACTGTGAACATGGCATAATTGCCGAAACCACGTGTAAGTAATAAAAGTTATGAAAGGTTACTTTGTTAATTATTTATTTAATATATATATGAAAGTATAAAACATGTAAAATATAACAGCCCTTCCATGTTAAGAGCCATAAGTACAATACAAGATGTGGTATTACACTGGACAAACATAGACTGCAGTTTTATGAGAAAAACATTAATTACATGCGAAAAATTTTTTTAACTAAAATACCACTAACAATAACCGCAGAGAACAAAAAAAGTAGGCTACATGGTAGGAACAATTCTCTAACTTTAAGGAAAAATATTCTGTTGGTAACAAAGTTAAGGAACATGAATGTTACTTTGATCAGTTTGATTCTAGGTTCTTAGATATAATGTCTTTTAGTATCTTATCCTCCTCACTCTCAAGTCGGTCTTCATTGTCTTTGTGGAAGGCAGGTTGACGGTTGTTTGGCTGGTTGGCATTTAGGAATATCAAACATCTTCGTCTTGGATCCACTCAACCTATTCCTTCTGTCAGACACGAAGAGCCCTGCCCTCGAGAACGCCCGCTCGCAAGGTACAGACGTTGCAAGACAGCAAAAGTTTTTTTTGTACCACTTTCCTAAGGTTAGGATATTGAGGTCCATTTTCTTTCCACCAGAGCAGTGGGTCACCCTTCCATTCTAACTCATCTTCCTCTAAAAATCTGTCCAGTTCGACGATCGCTCGTGATTTTACAGTACCTTTCTTTTTCTTCTTGGCCAGACACATTTCCAAACTGTTAAAAACAGAGAGTTCATCCATCTCCTGGCGAGATTGATTCTCTGTCCCAATTTCCTGTTCCTCATAACATTGTTCAGTGATCGCCACATCAGCCGTCCGCTCCGCGTTCTTCTTCGCTCTCTCTTGATCCTCGTTTCGCTCGAATCATTTCTCTGCCTATAGCATTGATTAGCCTGTCCTTAGCGTTTTCTGAAGCGGCTGGGTCCTTAAACACTAAGTTTTTAAACCTAGGGTCAAGGAATGTGAGGAGAGTGAGCGTATTGCTGCTTTCAAAATTCCCCAAAGCGTTTTGACAGCTCTTTGTTCAATTCGGTGACAACTTCTTTCACTAGTGGGGAAAAGTTTCTTTCTTTTAGTTTTCCACAAACTGTGAATAGTGAATTCGTGAGAGGAATTACCAGAGACCCTGTAGCATATTTTTCCCCACTTACAGTTTTCGTAACTGTGTAGAAGGGCTTTAGTACCAAAATCAGCTCACAAAGCATTTTCCACTGAACTGGAGTAAGAACAGGTAAAATCCTTATCAATTAAAGCTAAAGTTGCCTTGATAGGCTCTTGTAGCAACACAAACCTTTTCAACATGAAATATGTTGAATTCCACCTAGTGGAAACATCTTGAACCAACTTTTTTGGTTTGTTGTTCGGTTGGTTGTTTTTGACCTGGTACTCAATCAATTTTTCGGTTGACTGAGCACTTCTCTTAAAATGTGAGACAATACGTTTCACAGTCTCAATTAGTGTTACGACTTCATGATTTTTATTTAGAGCACGTGTTGTAACTACAAGATTAAGGCTGTGAGCAAAACAGCCCATGTGCTTCCAGCCCATTACGTCTTTGACAGCATTGACGACATTGTCTGCATTGTCTGTCACCACAAAGATTACTTTCCCTGCAATATTCCAGTTTTTTGTTATTTCTCGCAGGCCCTCCCCTATATTCTCAGCAGTATGCCTTCCTGGGAATTGTGCACACTGAAGAAGCACAGTCTGTAGGTTAAAATTATCGTCTATGAAATGGGCTGTCACAGCCATAAAGTTATCTGTATTAACAGATGTCCAAGTGTCAGTTGTTAGACACAGAGATTGGGCTGAGTTAATTTTTAACCTAGTATCAGCTAAACATTCGGCAAACTTTGCAGGAATCCAAGTTTTTGATAGAGTTTTCCTACCTGGCAAAACATAACTTGGATTAAGGGCATTTGTATATTCTAAAAATCCTTCATCCTCTACAATGCTGAATGGTTGAAAGTCTCTTGTGAAAAGTTTCAGCAAAGCTTCATCCACCTTTCCTTTTTGAGAGCTTGTCATTTTTTTGGGGACGAATCCAGATAATCTTTGTTGTACTACATTGCAAGGACTTACTTGCTGGAACAGACGTATCCGGTCGGGATGAAGACGGAACTGGCAAAGAGCTTGGGTCATCCACATTTTCTTCAGACAATGTGCTGGACGTGCTGGTACTAGCACTGGCGTGTAAGTGTTGGAGCTTTTGCAGCCGCTGCAGTAGTCGATGCTGATGTTCTGTGTTTCTTTGATCCAGGCTCAGAAGAGGTCGTCCGATGTTGCACCCGTTCGGCGTGATCTACCTGTAAAGGAATTTTCTATTATATTTTAATATTATAACAACCCCGTCACAAAGTATGTAACACCTGAAACGGCTGAAGTATAATAAGCATCCACCACGACTATAGAATAATGATTATCGAATGATCATCGAATTATCGATATTTATGAGTCATGAATGCTATAAATCAAGTGTTTCTTACCTCTTGACTACCCAGAAATGTGTTTTGGTGTAGCTTCATCCAAGGAGACAGTGGGATGTTTACACTTCATATGTTTCCGTAGATTTGAAAGTAGAGGTTTTGTATGAAAGTCGTTGTTTGCATATGTTACAAACAGCAACACGGTCACTGTTTTAAAACAGGTGTAAAAAATGTCCACACTGGACTTGTTTTTGATCTATTCATCGTTAATTCGTTATTCCTAAGAAACAATAATCATAGGTCTAACTAACTCGCGCCCGAAATAGCAGTCAGACTCAGAACAGAATCAGAACCAGTCGAAGCAGAAGACAACAAGACAGAAGTAAGTAACAGCGTGGGTAGCGACTCGGAGTAGTACGTGATTTGGCCACCGATCCCGATCAGCGTCACAGTCAGTCACAGTCACAGTTACGGAGGAACAGCGCCGGGGTAGCAGCGTCACCGGTCACCGTTAATCACTGATATCATACGCCTTGGAGTATCAGTTACCACGGTGACTTTCAAATATCAGTGAAAAATATCAGTGACGTGATTTCGATCCCATCACTACTCTTGCTCGCCTCATCGTTGCCCACGGACCAATGGCTCATTGGACATGGTCTATTACTTTTTTAATATAAACGCCTACAAACTAAAAAAAACCTGCCTTTGGAATGATGACGTATTTATCTGCTCTCATTGCCAAGCACCTCTGTTTGAGGAAGAAGAGGAGAGAAGAAAATGGTGTTGTGGCGAGGGAGCGTACAATGTGACCAAATTACCACCTCTCAATGCACCATTCTATTCTAATCGGCGCTTCCTCGACAGAGCGCGGGCCTACAACGATCTCTTTGCACTCTGTGCCCTCGAAATATCTGGCGGATACCGGCATCTAGTGGCCTCTCCTTCTTCAAAATCGAAGGGAGGATGTACCATCAGGTGTACAGCTTGGACGCCCCGGGCCAAAGGTTTGTTACTAAGGGCGGTGACGTCCAATTTGTAAATCGGTGCCGCTTGTATATAGACGATGGTGAAAGAACGCAGGAACATAGCCATGAGTAGATCACTTGATGCTGACATAACTGACGCCATTACCAATCACTTGTATTCATTAAATCCACATATTCGTGAATTCCGGCGATTGAGTAATGAACCCTCGATCAATGCACACCTGGAATTCCAGTTGACAAGTCGAGCTACTCATGGCCCTGCTCTTGGTGACAGACAAAGAGGTATTGAAGTGCACGCCGTGCTAAGTTGTGATGACGCAATCACTGAGCCTCGTCGGCTTACCGTCTGGAAAGTGGGGGCTGGAAGACCTTCTACCATCGATCTCTTTAGTCCTCTAATGGAGCCCTTCCAGTACCCACTGCTTTATCCGCAAGGCACTTTGGGTTGGCACATCGGCATGCTGGATAATAAAGGGAAAAAACTTTCTCAATATAACTATTCACGTTGTCTCTTGCTCTCCAATCCTCGTTTTTTCGTATCTTGGCCGTCTTTATCAAGCTTGGCAGGTCGAGATGTTTGCGAGGTTTGAAGAGGAGAGACTACGTTTTATAAGATTTTCACAGACTAAGTCCTCAGCCCAAAATGCCATGCGGATAGGACAACTGAACGAGCTTCTTAAACGCTCAACGCAGTGGTCCGGCAGGAAGGCAGGTTAGAGATGACATCGCTCGGGATGAAACAGTCCAAGGCGAGGGTGGGGCACAGCCTGGAAAGATTTACCTCCCAAGTACGTTTACTGGTGGGCCCAGGTACATGAAGATACACTACGAAAACGCGATGGCTCTCGTATCACGTCTGGGTTCACCAACGTACTTTCTTACGTTTACGTATAGCGCTACTTGGGAAGAGAACAAGAGAGCGTGTCCCCACGGCAGTGGACGCAGTGACCCTAGCACGGCCTGCAGAGTGTTCCAGATTAAACTTCTAGAGCTTCTCCGAGATCTGCGGAGCGGAGCGATGTTCGGCTGCACGAGCTATATCGTCTACGTCATCGAAATGCAAATGAGGGGCCTTCCTCACGCCCACATTGTGTTTAAGATTGACGGAGACGGTCCAGTACAAGCAGACGAAATCGACTCTGTAATCCGCGCAGACATCCCCTCGGAAGAAGAAGCCGGTGGAAGACTCAGGAAGTTGGTGTTGCAGCACATGATCCACGGTCCTTGTGGCACTGATCATCGCACCGACTTCCTGTGCTGGGACGCTGTAAAGGGTCACTGTACAAAGTTTTATCCCAAGCCTTCGTGCCAGACCACTCACGTAGACGAAAGAGGTTTTGTGCAGTACAGACGAGACTATGGTAATACCGATCAAATTACGTCACGAAACAGGTCTGTTGCTGTTCACGATGGATGGGTCGTTCCTTATAACGCCACACTATTGCTGAAGTACGAAGCCCATATTAACTTGGAACTTGCGTCTACTCGTCGTGTCATAAAATACTTATTTAAATACCTGATGAAGGGTGGATCCCTTCAAAACGTCACAGTTACACCTTTGTGGCAACAAGATGACGAGGTAGAAAACTATGTGACTAAGAGAATGGTTGGTGCAAGCGACGCTTGCTGGCGTCTCTTGGACTTTTCAATCTCCAAGTCAGAACCGTCGGTCGAGTGTCTACCTGTTTATCTTGAGGGAAAGCAGCATGTGTATTTTCGTCCCAGTGATCTGACAGACGCAATTAGTAGATCAAGTTCCAAGTTATTACTGTACTTTAACAGGCCTGTTGACAACATCTTCGACAATATGACATATCAAGCTTTTTTGAAAAATTCATTTTACACGTGAAACGACCTAACACGGAAGAATTATACACACATACAGATGGAAAACACTTCATCACTGCTCGCCAGCGTGGAGAGAAGGTATGCAGACTTTTTTGGGTCTCGCCCAATCGTGGTGAGCTGTACTACCTGCGGATGCTCCTGATGTCCACGCCTTGCCGCGGCTACTCTGACCTCCTGTCACGAGGTGGTCCTGGATGCCGCACGTTTCAGGAGGTCTGTCGTCATCTCGGCTTGGTGGAGGATGAAGATGAGCACCGCGAAGCACTGCGCGAAGCCTCTGAGTTTATGGCAGCTACAAGGCTGCGTTCATTCTTTGTGCTCCTCTGCAACATGGGTGCTCCCGCAGCTCTTCTGTGGGACGCGTTCCGCGACACACTATGCGAGGACCACTTGGAAAGAAACCCGCTTGACCCAGAAAAAGCATACAAACTGTCTTTAATTGAAATCGATCGAAGTCTACGTCGACAGGGATTATCTTTGGTGGAATGTGGTCTCCCCGATGTGCAGGATGACACGACTGAACTGGGAAGGGAGCTGTTGGACTATGGGCGAGAACCAACAGCGGGCCATTGTCGAGGATTGGGAACCAAAGCTCTCACAAGATCAGAGACGCGTTCTACAACACGTTCGTTCCCTTCTCGACAACCCCGGTGACCGCCGAACTTCGAGGGTCCATCTTCCTTGACGGTCCCGGGGGATATGGAAAAACATCCCTCCTTCGTGTCATATACTGGCACACGTGCGTAGTGGTCGGCAGGTTGCACTAGCCGTCGCCAGTTCGGGAATAGCTGCCGGGAATATGCCGGGTGGCTCAACAGCCCATAGCATGTTTCGGCTTCCGCTCGATCTCGGTGACGGAACTGGCGTGTGGAACATAACCAACGGATCCCAGCGCGCGGAACTGATCAGAGCCGCACAGCTCATCGTCTTTGACGACAGGCCCCAATGGCCCCATCGCTACATCTTCGAGATCCTCGACCGCTCACTTCGAGATCTCATGAACCGCGATGAGCCATTCGGAGGAAAGATCTTTCTGTGCTCTGGGGACTTCCGGCAGATCGCACCCGTTGTTGTAAAAGCACGGACGGCAGCTGCCGTTGCGTGCGTTTCTCTTCGGGCCTCGCGTCTGTGGCGACTGTTTCCGCATCTTCTCTCTGACCACACCGCACAGGACGAGCAGTTCCGTTGACTACTCCGACCTTCCTTCTCGCAGTAGGCAACGGCACTGTTCCGTCCACAACTTTCGGGGAGGGCAAAGAGAGTGGCGCTCTTATTCCTCTGACCGGAGTAAATTACGTTACTTCTCTACAAGCCCTAATCTCCAAAGTCTTCCCTGTTGAAGTCCTCCGCGATCCCGATCAGTGTGCTCGTCGCGCGATCCTCTCTACCATGAATGTGAATGTCAAGGAAATCAACGACATCATCCTAGACTCCGTTGACGGTCGCCTTCATGAGTTGAGAAGCGCCGACTCTGTGGACACTGAGAAACGATGATCATCTTGGCGTCGAAGTTCCTCTGCTAAACCAGGCTACAGGCAAGGGTATTCTATTCCAGATCACGTACTGCGACTTAAGATCGGTTCAGTGTGTCTAATCATGAGGAATCTTAACATCGCCGACGGACTCGTTAACGGCACTAAGGTCATTGTGACGGCTATAACCAACCGGTTGGTCACCGTCAGACGCCCTCACGACGACACGCAAACCTATCGGCATTCCTAGAATAAATGTTTAGGTTCGCGATCGTTGAAGGTTCGCCGTTACTTGTCCGTCGACGTCAGTTTTCCTCTGATGCTGGCATACTCGATGACCGGTCACAAGAGCCAAGGTCAGACAATCGATCTTGTCGGAGTCGATCTTCGCAACTGACTGTTTTACCCACGGCCAGTTGTACGTCCTGTTAAGTAGAGTTCGACGCCCAGGAAGGACATCGTGGGTCCTTGTCCGTCCAAATAGGGTATGCGATGAAGTCGCCTACGCGAAGAACATCGTGTACAGCGAACTTCTTTAGTAAACCTGATTGAAAACTGGCAGTGGGCTAGGGGACCTGCCCAAACAAAACTCCCCGTCGTGATTGACTAGGCAGTAGGCTAGGGGGCCTGCTAAACAAAACTCCCCGTCGTGATTGAATAGGCAGTAGGCTAGGGGGCCTGCCGAAACAAAACTCCCCGTCGTGATTGAGACTGGCAGTAGGCTAGAGGGCCTGCCAAAACAAAACTCCTCGTCGGTGTAAATAAGTTTTCCGTAAACATGTAAATATATAAAAACTCCCCGTTCTGATTGATAAGGCAGTAGGCTAGAGGGTCTGCCAAAACAAAACTCCTCGTCGGTGTAAATAAGTTTTCCGTAAACATGTAAATATATAAAACTCCCCGTTCTGATTGATAAGGGCAGTAGGCTAGAGGGCCTGCCAAAACAAAACTCCTCGTCGGTGTAAATAGGTTTTCCGTAAATATATATAAAAGTCCCCGTTCGGATTGATAAGGCAGTAGGCTAGAGGGCCTGCCAAAACAAAACTCCTCGTCTGTGTAAATAAGTTTACTGTAAATATATGGTCTCTACGTTTGCCGGCCTCCCCGTGGCGAGACTGGATATGTCATGCATGCATTTAAAGCATTGACAAACTAACGGGCAAACAACGTTATCAACAATAATAAGTTATTACCAACTCATTTGACACATGTATATACACAACTAAATATGCAAATTTTCACACGATATGAGAGAACATCATTAACCAACGATAGCTGTAATTCTGTTAATAATATATGGTCTCTGTGTTTGCCGGCCTTCCCGTGGCGAGACTGGATATGTCATGCATGCATTTAAAGCATTGACAAACTAACGGGGCAAACAACATTATCAACAATAATAAGTTATTACCAACTCATTTGACACAAGTATATACACAACTAAATATGCAAATCTGCACACGATTTGAGACAACATCATTAACCAACGATAGCTGTAATTCTGTTAATAATATACGGTCTCTACGTTTGCCGGCCTCCCTGCGGCGAGACTGGATATGTCATGCATGCATTAAAAGCATTGACAAACTAACGGGCAAAACAACATTATCAACAATAATAAGTTATTACCAACTCATTTGACACAAGTATATACACAAAACTAAATATGGCAAAATTTTCACAACGATATGAGAGAAACATCATTAACCAACGCTAGCTGGAATTCTGTTAATAATATATGGTCTCTGTGTTTTGCCGGCCTCCCCGTGGCGAGACTGGATATGTCACATGCAATGCTTTAAAGCATTGAAAAACTAACGGCAAAACAACATTGTCAACAACAATAATATGTTATTACCAACTTATTTGACACAAACTAAATATGCAAATTTTCACACGATATGAGACAACATCATTAACCAACGATAGCTGTAATTTTTGTTAATAATATATGGTCTCTGTGTTTGCCGGCCTCCCCGTGGCGAGACTGGATATGGCATGCATGCATTTAAAGCATTGACAAAGTAACGGGCAAACAACATTATCAACAATAATAAGTTATTACCCAACTCATTTGACACATGTATAAACACAACTAAATATGCAAATTTTCACACGATATGAGAGAACATCATTAACCAACGCTAGCTGTAATTTTAACCAAACAACAATTTTATCAAGTAAAAGTTACTTGCAAACTAATTTGACATAATATAAGTATATAGCCACAGCTAAAATCTCCCAAACTTGCACACATGTTGCTAGAACAATAATAGTTAATGTGTTAATGTGGTAATAACATATGGAGAACAACAATAACAAGGAGAATAATAAACCACGCAAAAATTGAAACCATTGGTGAACTAACACGCAATCACAAGTACAACAACTTTTAATACGAATAAGTACACATGTATAAACCAGTAAATATTTCTAATTACAAACGAAATTTTTTTTAAAAGGAGAAACCGATCCCCCCTTTTTTGTTGTTTGTTCCACTAAGAGGTATCAACTTTAATCACCTATTTCTCTACATCTTTTAAATTATTTTCCGGCCTCTTCGCATTGAGATCAGATACTGTATATCATACTAATGTAAAGAAGCATTGGTGAACCGCGGATCAAAAACAAAAGTTTTGCCTCCAATTGCTATTCATCTAATTTCTTTATTTCAACGGCCTATAATGTTTCTATTTAATTGCCCATATTTTTTACTTGGGGAGATAGATTATAAAACCTTCCTTTATTTCCAGCTTTCTCGACATTAAGTTACTTCTAAATTATTTATAATATTTATTTTATATTTGCCTGCTTAACTGTTATGATACCAAATAGAGGTTACTAAATAAAGGACGTGATTTTTTACCAACGGTCAAATAGAATAATTTTAATCACCATTCCTAATAAGCTGACAACCTCGTGTGACATTAAATACATCATTCCGCTTAACCAACGGACTAATAAGTTGTCTGACCTACAGTTATTAAGAATGAACCTTATTACAAATGCTCGGACTTAACCTGTTCCCGAAATACACTTATCCTCGAAATTGCTAAACAACCCCACTTAGGGGCCTGGGGGCGTAGCCCCCAGCGAGCCGAAGGCGAGTTT